>NW_027615178.1:0-68429 GCF_965212315.1 Lampetra planeri | reverse complement strand
GGCCACAACGCAAGCAGCCGTCCTCAGGTGAAGAATGAAAATGGTTCATTCAGTCGTGAGAATTATTTTATTATGTTTTATTTTTATTATTGTATTACTTCCCTTCTACGTGACTTTACCGAAAGAACCAAGAAGATAAATTTCCATTGTACCAGGCAAGGGCCCGACATTGAGTTGCTACGTCGCTATGTTTGTTTAGAAGCGACTTGCCCATTACAAAATGATATCTCAACCAAGCGGCTTGCCATCATCATCATCATCGTCATCACGATCACGTGGAAATGTAATAGCGGGCAGCCAAAATACCCTAAACGCACACTTCGATTCTTACTGCGGATGGTGGTGGGGGGTGGTGGTGGGGGGTGGTGGTGGGGGGTGGTGGGGGGTGGTGGTGGTGGGGGGTGGTGGTGGTGGGGGGTGGTGGTGGTGGGGGGTGGTGGGGGGTGGTGGGGGGTGGTGGTGGTGGGGGGTGGTGGTGGTGGGGGGTGGTGGTGGTGGGGGGTGGTGGTGGGGGGTGGTGGTGGGGGGTGGTGGTGGTGGGGGGTGGTGGTGGTGGGGGGTGGTGGTGGTGGGGGGTGGTGGGTGGTGGTGGGGGGTGGTGGTGGTGGTGGGGGGGGGGTGGTGGTGGGGGGTGGTGGTGGTGGGGGGTGGTGGTGGGGGGTGGTGGTGGGGGGTGGTGGTGGGGGGTGGTGGGGGGTGGTGGGGGTGGTGGTGGGGGGTGGTGGGGGTGGGTGGTGGTGGTGGGGGGTGGTGGTGGGGGGTGGTGGTGGGGGGTGGTGGGGGTGGGTGGGGGTGGTGGGGGTGGACAGGTAAACCAGAAAAACCTCTGAACAGCAGCAGCAGCAGCCACAAGGCATAACGCGGCAGGAGCATTGGAAGCCACCGTAGGAGAGACAGAGAAAGATGCGGGTTGCTCTTCTTGGTTCTTTCGGTAAAGTCACGTGGAAGGGAAATATTTAATAATGTTTTATTTTTTATTATTTTATTATTTCCCTTCTACGTGACTTTACCGAAAGAACCAAGAAGATGAATCCCTGCGGTCACGAAAGCTTTAAATCGAAATTTAAGCGGGTTGTTTTTGTATTATCGCCCTCCAAAGGCCGTCAGGCGGGAGGAGAGCTGAACACGCGCTGTGTTTTGTTCTCGATCCAGGAGGACCGACACGGAGTCCCAGGCGCTCTCGTTGTGCAGGAAGAGGTTCAGCAGCCACACCTGGGGCTCTCGGACCATTCACGATGGTGCCTTGCGATGTACAGGGTGGTCCAGATGTCTTGTCACCCCCCAATTAAATTCTCTTAAATTTAATAAATTCTAAAAATCACGACGTTTCGGAGGCAACACAAGTCTCCGTATTGGACCTTCACAGCCAGATTTTCTGCACAAGATTTGCTGCACTTCATGCACTTTATGCAGCAAATCTGTCTGTGACGGTCCCACCTGAAGACGGAGACTTGTGTTGCCTCCGAAACGTCGTGCTTTTTATTTTATTTTTATTAATTTTAATTTCATTTTGTTACCTACGTGACTTTACCGAAAGAACTAAGAGTATGAATCCTTGCAGTCACAAAAGCTTCAAATCTAGAATTAATATATTCTGTTTGAAGGTAAAGCTCGTTTAGAACATAAATGGATAGGCAAAAGGAAAACAAATTTGGGGGTCAATTACTTAATTGAGGTGGCGGGGGGGGGTCACAATACATCTGGACCACCCCTTGCGCGAGGGAGCAACGCTCTCTTCCCCGTGCAGGAAGAACGAGATGGAGATGAGTCCCGTACAGATGGAGGAGGACGGCAAGTCGCCTGCTTGCTGTGACTATCCTTCTCCTGGCGAGCCAGGGGTACGGAATCTGTGTGTGAGTGCGGTGATCCACCTACCCTAGCCGCCGCTGCTCCTGCTGCTGCTGCCGCTGCTCCTGCTGCTGCTGCTGCTGCTGCTCCTGCTGCTGCTGTTGCTGCTGCTGCTGCTGCTGCTGCTCCTGCTGCTGCTGCTGCTCCTGCTGCTGCTGCTGCTGCTGCTCCTGCTGCTGCTGCTGCTGTTGCTGCTGCTGCTCCTGCTGCTGCTGCTGCTGCTCCTGCTGCTGTTGCTGTTGCTGCTGCTGCTCCTGCTGCTGCTGCTGCTGCTGCTCCTGCTGCTGCTGCTGCTGCTCCTGCTGCTGCTGCTGCTGCTCCTGCTGCTGCTGCTGCTGCTCCTGCTGCTGCTGCTGCTCCCGCTGCTGCTGCTGCTGCTCCTGCTGCTGCTGCTGCTGCTGTTGCTGCTGCTGCTCCTGCTGCTGCTGCTGCTGCTCCTGCTGCTGTTGCTGTTGCTGCTGCTGCTCCTGCTGCTGCTGCTGCTGCTGCTCCTGCTGCTGCTGCTGCTCCTGCTGCTGCTGCTGCTGCTGCTGCTCCTGCTGCTGCTGCTGCTCCTGCTGCTGCTGCTGCTGCTGCTCCTGCTGCTGCTGCTGCTGCTGCTCCTGCTGCTGCTGCTGCTGCTGCTCCTGCTGCTGCTGCTCCTGCTGCTGCTGCTGCTGCTGCTCCTGCTGCTGCTGCTGCTGCTGCTCCTGCTGCTGCTGCTGCTGCTGCTCCTGCTGCTGCTGCTGCTGCTGCTGCTCCTGCTGCTGCTGCTGCTGCTCCTGCAGCTGCTGCTGCTGCTCCTGCTGCTGCTGCTGCTGCTGCTGCTCCTGCTGCTGCTGCTGCTCCTGCTGCTGCTGCTGCTGCTACTGCTGCTGCTCCTGCTGCTGCTGCTGCTGCTGCTCCTGCTGCTGTTGCTGACGCCAACACACCACGGCAGCACCCCTGCAAGACGTAGCCCTGGTCAGAGTTCATTCACAGTCGCGCTAACCATTGCGCCACCGCTCCTCCTTCCCCCCCTCCCTCCCTCCCTCCTACTCCTCTACCTGTGTGCATGCATAGCCGGAGTTGAACTCTGCAGGAATGGCTATGGTACGCATCACTGCTCAGCCACACGAGGTGAGTTACAAATAGCAGAGGGGGGAGGGGGGGGAGGGGAGTGCTGAGTGACATGAGCTGACTCCATATCAGCGCATTCCTTGTCACCGTCCCCCGTGTATGATGGCTAGGAGATGATAACTACCTCGCCCGGTGTGCAGGAAGTCGTGGGTTCGATCCCGATCCTGACGCTTGCTGTACAGTTGGAGTCTGCGTCTCTCTCTCTCATCATCATCATGGTGGCTAGGAGATGTTAACTACCTCGCCCGGTGTGCAGGAAGTCGTGGGTTCGATCCCCACCCTGGCGTTTGCTGTACAGTTGGAGTTTGCGTGTCTCTCTCTCTCAGCATCATCACGATGGCTAGGAGATGTTAACTACCTCGCCCGGTGTGCAGGAAGTCGTGGGTTCGATCCCGATCCTGACGCTTGCTGTACAGTTGGAGTCTGCGTCTCTCTCTCTCATCATCATCATGGTGGCTAGGAGATGTTAACTACCTCGCCCGGTGTGCAGGAAGTCGTGGGTTCGATCCCCACCCTGGCGTTTGCTGTACAGTTGGAGTTTGCGTGTCTCTCTCTCTCAGCATCATCACGATGGCTAGGAGATGTTAATTACCTCGCCCGGTGTGCAGGAAGTCGTGGGTTCGATCCCGACTACATCCCCCCCAATATTCAAATATGCTCAAAATGTCCCCCCCAAAATATATTGCTATAAAATATATTTCTGTTTATATGATTGTGGTTATGGTTGTACTTGATTAATCCCTAATCTCTGCAATTACATACAATGAAACAAGAAAAGGTAAAAAAGAAAAAAACAGAGCAATGTAATACAATACACTATTAGACATTACTGTAAAAGTCCATCCTATGTGTTAGCGAATTTTGTAATATTTTAGGCAGGAAACGGCAGGAAATTCGTTTTCAAATTTAGATTTGGTCCCCCCCAATGTTGACTCCACGGCTACGGCCTTGCAGCGCTGTGAAGTCAGCGGCGAGGGTTGGCGGATCACCGCACGCACACAAACACACAGATGTTGTTGCGAAACTTCCCTTTTCCCGAGGGCGTCGAGGAGTAAGCTGTACCCTCTGGCTGGCCAGGAGAAGGCCCAGTACACCGGAGTGTGGGCTCATCGCCATCTGAAAAATTAATTTGGAGCTTTCGTGACTGCAGGAATTATTTTTTGGTTCTTTCGGTAAAGTCACGTATAAAGATAAAATAATGAATTAAATACTAGCATACGACGTTTCGATTGCAACACAAGCACTCATCATCAGGTATAAATTAAATAGAGACGCAAATCTAGTATACTTAGAAATGTAATGTAATTCAACAGAGAGTCGGATAACATAACAGTCAACACCCTACCTGGCTGATTACGTTCTTCCTGAGAATGCTAAATTTGAGAGAGAGAGATCAAACACAGAACCAGAGACATATAGACAGACATATAAGTAGAGACAGATATCACAGAGATACATAGAGAGAGAACAAACATAGGCACACATAGAAACCACGCCTCTGTGTCGAGGCCTTAAATAGAGAGAGGGGGCGGGGGCATCTGTTTATTCCGTCTGGGCGGGGATCGAGCGTTGCTCCCTTCTCTCTCTCGCGCGCAAGGCGAGGGGTTTTTTTCTCGGGGTGCTCCGGGTTTCGCCCACAGTACAGCAAGTTGACTAAGCGCCATGTGTTTCTATCTCAACTAAAAACTAAACTATTTCTTCGTTGACCAGGTAAGGCCTCACTGAGCTATACTATTACACGGGTCAACACACTTTTTCTGGCATAAGGTAATTCCAACGGTTTTAATGTAATTTTGGGGTGCTGATTCCAAATCTGGCATCAGTTTTTGTCTATCACATCCGGTTTTTGAGATATTTAATATTGCATTTTTAATGAAAACTGCAGAAGAAAAATATTAAATAAATGTGGATATCTACATAAAATTATATTATAAACACACTATCCTAAAAATACAGCACCATATTTTAACACTAACGCAGTCACTGACTCGCAACAACTTGCAATCATAAGTAACAGAGTTAATTTCGGGTAAAATCAATGAAAATGGGGTATGCCGATAGCATAAAAATGAGATGTGATAGAGCAAATCTGAGATCAGATTTGGAATCTGCACCCTGAAATTAGTCTAAAACAGCTGCAAAAGTCCAGGCCAGAAAAATTGTTTTTTTTGTTTTCTTGGTTTTTTCGGTAAAGTCACGTAGAAGGGAAGTAATAAAATAATAAAAATAAAACATAATAAAATAATTCTCACGACGTTTCGGCTACAACGCAAGCAGCCGTCAATTTAGCATATTAATATGCTAAATTCCTCTTGATATGCACATTATTTTGTTAAGGCGCTCTTCTTCCACCTCCAACCCAGCTTATATATAAGCTGCTAGCTTGGCAGTGTCTCATTCTTCACCTGAAGACGGCTGCTTGCGTTGTGGCCGAAACGTCGTGAGAATTATTTTATTATGTTTTATTTTTATTATTGTATTACTTCCCTTCTACGTGACTTTACCGAAAAAACCAAGAAGATGAATCCCTGCAGTCACGAAAGCTTTAAATCGAAATTTTGTTGTTGTTGTTGTCCAGTGTTATTTTTATAGAAGCCACCGGCACACAAATAACAGCTCAATGAAAGTGTATTATCATCACGTGGACATTTATAGCAGCCAAACACTCTAAGCGCGTGTTTCTAAATGTTTCCATCCCCATCTGTAACCGGGAATCGAGCGTTGCTCCCTTCTCTCTCGCGCGCAAGGCGTGGGGTTTTTTTTTCTCTCCGGGTGCTCAGTTTCCTCCCCACGTGAACAATAATACTAATAAACACAACTCATCATTCATCGCCTGAAACCGTCTTACAAATAAACACTTCGATGTAGCGGCAGGACCGCTCCTGGAAACGACTCCGACGATTCGTTGCGACTGTCATCAATAAAAAGTTCAACAAAACCCCCCCACACACTGCGTCTGTGTGTCCGTGTGAATGTGTAGTGGGGAGCGGTGGGCGTGGTGGTTAGCGCTTCGCTGCGCTCCGTAAACCCCCGCGACTCGGGTTCGATTCCCGCTCACGGCCAACACCGGTGACGATGATCTGAACCGGTCATGGGCCTCCCCTAGGTCGACTCCGCCTCAAATGAGCACCTGGTGCGATGTGTAAAGATCGATAGAGGGACCCGTAGACTCGCAGCGTACGCTTGTAAATGAGACTATCAAGGTATCTTTAGTTCTCACCTGGTTCAACAAAATCAACTTGAACACACCGACGGACTCACGCAGAGACCCACAGACTCACGCAGAGACCCATGGACTCACGCAGAGACCCACGGACTCGCACAGAGACCCATCGACTCATGCAGAGACCCACAGACTCGCGCAGAGACTCACGGACTCACACAGAGACCCACGGACTCACACAGAGACCCACAGACTCACACAGAGACCCACATACTCACACAGAAACCCACAGACTCACAGAAAAGACCCACAGACTCACGCAGAGACCCACGGACTCACACAGAGACCCACCGACTCGCGCAGAGACCCACAACCTCACACAGAGACCCACGGACTCACACAGAGATCCACAGACTCACACAGAGACCCACAGACTCACGCAAAGACCCACGGACTCACGCAGAGACCCACGGACTCACGCAGAGTCCCACAACCTCACACAGAGACCCACAGACTCACACCGAGACCCACAGCCTCACGCAGAGACCCACAGACTCACACAGAAACCCACAGACTTACGCAGAGACCCACAGACTCACGCAGAGACTCACAGACTCACGCAGAGACTCATAGACTCACACATAAACCCACGAACTCACACAGAGACCCACGGACTCACGCAGAGAGACTCACGCAGAGACCCACGGACTATCGCGGAGCCCGAAGCGACTCTTTACGTTGGTTTCGACCTTCCAGTGTCTCATCGGCAGTGTCACCCCCAACACGAGCGGCGTGCCCAATGTTTACGGGCGAGACCCCCCCACCCCCCTTAGATATGGACCCCGAGTCGCCCCCGTGACGTCTCCGCGGGGATTGTTTGTTGCCATTCGGGTTTATTTTGTCCTCCAGGCGCCGGGGTGTCCACGTGGGGTGGCGGCGGCGGCACGGCCGCTCCTGACGCCAGGGGGGAGGGGGTGGGGGGGTGGGGGTGGGAGGGACACTGGGAGGGGGTGATGGGGGGTGGTGGAGGCAAGGTGGGACGGGGATAGGGAGCGAGACGAGGAGGAGGTGGGGAGGAATTGGGGGGGTCCAGGAAGGGAGGCTGGACAGCGCCGCGCGTGTGGGAGTCAGGGATGGAAGTGGGGGGGGGGGGAGCGGTGGTGCAGCGGTTAGCGCGACGCTGCGTTACGAACCCGGCGACGCGGAGTCTCGAACAATCTCTCACGGCCACCCACACCGGTGGCGATTATTTGAACCGGTTTCGGGGCTTCCGCTAGGTCGGCTCGGCCTCAAACGAGTAGCCTGGCGCGGTGCCCGGGAGACACAAAGGCGGCCGGGCGTGGTGTTGGCCACCCACCCCCTCGAGTGCCGTGCCGGCCTTCATAGGTGCTCGCTAACAGCACTTGCCCCAACAGCCTGTTGAGGCTATACGGGGGCGGCGGCGGCTGGGTGGGGGAACTTTTGATTGAAGGGGTTGAGAGAGGGAGGGAGGGAGGTCGACTGGGAGTCTGGGAGGGTGGGACTAGGGGAGGGGGAGTAGGAGGGAGGGAGTCGGAGGGAGGGCTCTGGATATAATATCTGTGCTCGCGACCTGGGCAGGCGCGCTGGGCTGTGAACTTAGCAAGAGTCGGAAGAGAGGCAGGGAGGGAGAGAGTCAGGGAGGGAGAGAGGGAGAGAGGCAGGGAGGGAGAAGGGAGGATCACAGGGAGAGGCAGGCAGGGAGGAGGAGGGCACGGTGGTGAAGAGAGAGAGAGAGTTTGAGCGCGGCGGGGAAAGAGTGCGAGTGAGGGGGGGAGAGGTTCAAGGGAGGTTTGAGTGAGAAAAGAGGGCGATCAAGAGAGAGAGGGGAGAGAGAGCGGGTTTGGTTGGTGGGGGGGTGGTGAAGCAATAGGGAAAGGCGAGCGGAAAGCGAGAGGAAGGAAAGAGAAAGAGAGGAAACTCCGTTTCTGCTTCTCTCGGTTTCATAAGAGAACTCCGTGTCGGTGTTTGGTAGCAAAACAACAACAACAACAACCAAACAACCAACCACCACCACTACCTCCCCGTTTCTCAATTCCACGTTTCCTCCTGGAGCCGCCGTGCGAGAGAGGTCAGTCCGGGTCTCGTTGACTCGCGTTTGAATGATTCTATTCGGAACGGAGCGAAGCGGTGATGTTGTTCATGTAGCGATGTGACGTGGTTGATGTTGTTGATGTAGCGATGTGACGTGGTTGATGTTGTTGATGTAGCGATGTGATGTGGTTGATGTTGTTGATGTAGCGATGTGACGTGGTGATGCAGCTGAGAGCTTTCCCCCTCTGTCGTTCATTCATTGATCGCACGGGAAAGAATTGCCGAACGAATTGCGGAACGAATGAAGCCGATGTCGTGCCCGTGTCGTTCTTCCGAATGCGCGATGATGTTTTGGGCGCCGCGGTGGCTAGGAGATGTTAACTACTGAGAGAGAGAGAGACACGCAAACTCCAAATATACAGCAGCAGGCGTCAGGGTCGGGATCGAACCCGCGACCTCCTGCACACCAGGCGAGGTAGTTAACATCTCCTAGCCACCGTGATGATGATGAGAGAAAGAGAGACACGCAAACCCCAAATATACAGCAGCAGGCATCAGGGTCGGGATCGAGCCCACGACCTCCTGTATACCATCATCATCACGGTGGCTAGGAGATGTTAACTACATCGCTTGGTGTGCAGGAGGTCGTGGGTTCGATCCCGACCCTGACGCCTACTGCTGTATATTTGGAGTTTGCGTGTCTCTCTCTCTCCCCGTGGTCGCGTGGATTTTTCTCCGGGTTCCTCTGTTTCCCACCGCCTCATCCCCTCAACATTTAGAATCAACATCCACGCGTTCTGAGTAATTGTCTGCTGTTGTAAGTTTCCGCGTGACCATGATGATGATGATGAGGCAGTCGCCACTTCCTTTGAGCTGAGCATTTGTGATCGCCGGCTTCGCTTCTGACAAAAAAAGAGCTATTTTAGCAGCTCAACCTTACCTGGTACAATAAAAAATGTACCCGTAAAAACAAAGTTTTTCACTATAAATCCTTTATATGCGTGGCGGCTAGAGTCCTCTCGTCCTCTGGCTTGAGATGGCTGCCACCTATGGGTCAGATGATTGCCTGCCACCATTAAGCAATTGGTAATTAAATATAATTTATTTTTTCCTAAAAAATGTAAAATTTTGGAAAAACATTTTTCACGAACATAAATTGTCACTCACAACGAGTCTGTGTGCAATATATCAGCTTGATTGGATCACGGGAAGTGGGTTAAAAAACGACCGAAAGATTTGCACGGTGGTAAGCGCGCAAGCAAGCAAGTGAACTTAATATAAAGGATTTTAAAAAAAACACTTAGTTTAGTTTCATCGTTGAGTTATGTTTGGGTGAGTTATTGACGTTCGGCGTTGAGGTTGCTAAGCACGGCTCACATCGGGATGTTATTTTGGCGTCCTCTGGTCTAACACCGTTTGAGATTTAGCTCGAAAGAAAACTGACTCTGGTGTGGACCAATCCGTTTCAAAGACAATGCATCATCATATACTATCAGAGTATTTTTTTTGTTTACATTCTGACCACATGTATTGTGGTTAACGCAGACATGATTCCTCGTTAAAGGTTTCAGTTTGGTGTCTTAACATTTTAACACAGGTTAAATTTCGATTTAAAGCTTTCGTGACTGCAAGGATTCATCTTCTTGGTTCTTTCGGTAAAGTCACGTAGAAGGAAAATAATAAAAATAAAACATAATAAAATAATTCGCACGACGTTTCGGCCACAACGTAAGCAAGCAGCCGTCTTCAAGTGGAGAACAGGTCTCGACAGACCTGGCCGAAACGTCGTGAGAATTATTTTATTATGTTTTATTTTTATTATTTTCCTTCTACGTGACTTTACCGAAAGAACCAAGAAGATCTTAACACAGCTGTTTTGTTGCCAGAAAAAAGGGGAAAACCGATTCTCATATTGCCTTAATTGTTTCGCTGGCAGGGCAGGATCGGCCCATTTTATCCCTTCTCGCGAAACACTTAGCCCCCCCCCTGCCCGCTCCTCCTGCACGCCGCCCAAAGTCACCCACGAGTGAACCGAGTGAGTCCACCTCGCCTCCTCCCCGCGAAGCCTCGTTCGTGATGAGCGCACGTGTGCCCCGGTGGGGGAGCGGTGGGTTTAGCGCGCGTTGGGTCTAGCTGGGTCTGTAGTACGCTGGGTCTAGCTGGGTCTATAACGCGCTGGGTCTAGCTGGGTCTATAACGCGCTGGGTCTAGCTGGATCTATAACGCACTGGGTCTAGCTGGGTCTGTAGTACGCTGGGTCTCGTTGGGTCTATAACGCGCTGGGTCTAGCTAGGTCTATAACGCACTGGGTCTAGCTAGGTCTGTAGCACGCTGGGTCTCGTTGGGTCTACAACGCGCTGGGTCTCGCTGGGTCTATAACGCACTGGGTCTAGCTAGGTCTACAACGCGCTGGGTCTAGCTGGGTCTATAACGCGCTGGGTCTAGCTGGATCTATAACGCACTGGGTCTAGCTGGGTCTGTAGTACGCTGGGTCTCGTTGGGTCTATAACGCGCTGGGTCTAGCTAGGTCTATAACGCACTGGGTCTAGCTAGGTCTGTAGCACGCTGGGTCTCGTTGGGTCTACAACGCGCTGGGTCTCGCTGGGTCTATAACGCACTGGGTCTAGCTAGGTCTACAACGCGCTGGGTCTCGCTGGGTCTATAACGCACTGGGTCTAGCTAGGTCTACAACGCGCTGGGTCTCGCTGGGTCTATAACGCACTGGGTCTAGCTAGATATACAACGCGCTGGGTCTATAGCGCACTGGGTCTAGCTGGGTCTATAACGTGATGGGTCTAGCTGGGTCTATAACGCACTGGGTCTAGCTAGGTCTACAACGCGCTGGGTCTAGCTGGGTCTATAACGTGATGGGTCTAGCTAGGTCTATAACGTGATGGGTCTAGCTAGGTCTATAACGTGCTGGGTCTAGCTGGGTCTACAACGCGCTGGGTCTAGCTGGGTCTATAACGTGCTGGGTCTAGCTGGGTCTATAACGTGCTGGGTCTCGCTGGGTCTATAACGTGCTGGGTCTAGCTGGGTCTATAACGTGCTGGGTCTCGCTGGGTCTATAACGCACTGGGTCTAGCTGGGTCTATAACGCACTGGGTCTCACTGGGTCTATAACGTGCTGGGTCTAGCTGGGTCTATAACGTGCTGGGTCTAGCTGGGTCTATAACGCACTGGGTCTAGCTGGGTCTATAACGTGCTGGGTCTAGCTGGGTCTATAACGCACTGGGTCTAGCTGGGTCTATAACGTGCTGGGTCTAGCTGGGTCTATAACGTGCTGGGTCTAGCTGGGTCTATAACGTGCTGGGTCTAGCTGGGTCTACAACGCACTGGGTCTAGCTGGGTCTATAACGCGCTGGGTCTCGCTGGGTCTATAACGTGCTGGGTCTAGCTGGGTCTATAACGTGCTGGGTCTAGCTGGGTCTATAACGCACTGGGTCTAGCTGGGTCTATAACGTGCTGGGTCTAGCTGGGTCTATAACGCACTGGGTCTAGCTGGGTCTATAACGTGCTGGGTCTAGCTGGGTCTATAACGTGCTGGGTCTAGCTGGGTCTACAACGCACTGGGTCTAGCTGGGTCTGTAGCGCGTTGGGTCTAACTGGGTCTATAACGCGCTGGGTCTAACTCGGTCTGTAGCGCGTTGGGTCTAGCTGGGTCTATAACGCGCTGGGTCTAACTGGGTCTGTAGCGCGTTGGGTCTAGCTGGGTCTATAACGCGCTGGGTCTAACTGGGTCTATAACGCACTGGGTCTAGCTGGGTCTATAACGCGCTGGGTCTAACTGGGTCTGTAGCGCGTTGGGTCTAGCTGGGTCTATAACGCGCTGGGTCTAACTGGGTCTATAACGCGCTGGGTCTAACTGGGTCTGTAGCGCGCTGGGTCTAGCTGGGTCTACAACGCGCTGGGTCTAACTGGGTCTATCACGCGCTGGGTCTAGCTGGGTCTGTAGCGCGTTGGGTCTAGCTGGGTCTATAACGCGCTGGGTCTAGCTGGGTCTATAATGCGCTGGGTCTATAATGCGCTGGGTCTAGCTGGGTCTATAATGCGCTGGGTCTAGCTGGGTCTACAACGCGCTGGGTCTAGCTGGGTCTATAATGCGCTGGGTCTAGCTGGGTCTACAACGCGCTGGGTCTAGCTGGGTCTATAACGCTCTGGGTCTATAACGCGCTGGGTCTAGATGGGTCTACAACGCGCTGGGTCTAGATGGGTCTACAACGCGCTGGGTCTAGCTGGGTCTACAACGCGCTGGGTCTAGCTGGGTCTAGCTGGGTCTACAGTGTGCTGGGTCTAGCTGGGTCTATAACGCACTGGGTCTACAGCGTGCTGGGTCTAGCTGGGTCTAGCTGGGTCTACAGTGTGCTGGGTCTAGCTGGGTCTATAACGCACTGGGTCTACAGTGTGCTGGGTCTAGCTGGGTCTATAACGCACTGGGTCTACAGCGTGCTGGGTCTAGCTGGGTCTATAACGCACTGGGTCTAGCTGGGTCTACAACGCGCTGGGTCTAGCTGGGTCTAGCTGGGTCTACAGCGTGCTGGGTCTAGCTGGGTCTATAACGCACTGGGTCTACAGTGTGCTGGGTCTAGCTGGGTCTATAACGCACTGGGTCTACAGCGTGCTGGGTCTAGCTGGGTCTAGCTGGGTCTATAACGCACTGGGTCTAGCTGGGTCTACAACGCGCTGGGTCTAGCTGGGTCTACAACGCGCTGGGTCACGAAGCCCGCTTGCCGATTACAGCTCGCAATCGGTGGCGAATGTGAGCTGGGATTCGTGTTTGAGTCGGCTACCGAAACCGAGCATCTATCTCTGGGGGGGGGGAGCGGATGGGGGGGGCGGAGGGGGGGGGGCGGAGGGGGGTGTAGAAATAGTAACGGCGGGGAAACAAAGGCGGACGGGAGTGGACCGACCAATGGTCAAGGACACACCACACCGCCCTTCATAGCTGCTGGCTAAGAGCACTTGCCCCCAACAGCCTGTGTAGGCTACACGGGGGATCTTTATATTGTGTATCTCTGTGTGTCTTTGTTATGCGCCCACACGTGCCAGTGTAGGTAGGTGTTGACAAGTTTGTGTGTGTGCGTGTGTGCGTGTGCGTGTGCGCGTACATTCGTTAAACTCCACCATCATCGAAAGTATGTGGAATTAGCTTTTCTGTTGCCTAACACCCCCACCACCACCACCCCCCTCCACCGGTTTCGCTCGACGTCCGTCTCCGCGTGTGACTTCCTCTAACGACGCTCGCTGAGAAACTCACTTCACAAACCACCGCCAGGCTTCGTCTTTCGTCCACTCAGCATCGAGGACTTTCGCGTTTGATCGTTTTAATACATTCCGCGCGTTCACGATAACTCGATATAACTTTACCACCCCCCACCCCTCACTCCCCTCGCTCCACCCTCGCCCCCCGAAAATCGGACTTGAGATATTGAAGGCTGTGAGAGAGAGATGTGTGGAGACGCGGGGCCGCGTGTCAGATTCGGTAACGGCGAATGAAAGAAGTTCAACAACAACAACACGCACACATACCTAGCACAACAAAGACAAAGATCCCCCGTGTAGCCTTAACAGACTGTAGGGGCAAGTGCTGTTAGCGAGCCACCTATGAAGGCCGGCACGGCACACGAGGGGGTGGGTGATCAGCACCACGCCCGACCGCCTTTGTATCCCCAGTGGCGATGTGTTTACACATCGCACCAGGTGCTTAGGGGCCGTCCATAAATGACGTCACGCACCTAGAGGGGGGGAGGGGTCAAACATTTGTGACGATGTGTGACGAGGGGGGGGGGGGTTTGAGAAATGTGACGTCACATAAAAATGCGCAACTTTAAAATAAATATAGACAACACGTTCTACTTAATTAAATTACTTTTTAATAAATGTTTTCTCCTACAACATCAGAGTGCAGCGCCACATTAAATACGCACTACAATGACAATAGTTTAAAGCGATTTGAAGCATGTTTCATTTTTTTGGGGCGGGGGGGGCAGAACTTTGTGACGTCATATTTGAGGGGGGGGGTCTGACTTTTTGTGACGAGGGGGGGGGGGGTCAAAAATCGTCCAAAATCGCGTGACGTCATTTATGGACGGCCGCTTACTACAATAACACCACACACACACAACACCACAATCGGTGGCGAATATCTGAACCGGATTCCTGTTTGATTGCTGTTTGAGAACTTCCAACCACACACACACGCACACACACGCGCACACACACACGCACACACACACACGCACACACACACACGCGCACACACACACGCGCACACATACGCACACACACACACGCGCACACACACGCACACACACACGCACACACACACGCGCACACACACGCGCACACACACACGCGCACACACACACGCACACACACACACGCACACACACGCACGCGCACACACACACGCGCACACACACGCGCGCACACACACGCGCACACACACACGCGCACACACACACACGCGCACACACACACACGCGCACACACACATACGCGCACGCACACGCGCACACACACACACACACGCACGCACACACACGCGCACACACACACGCGCACACACACACACGCGCACACACACGCACACGCACACACGCGCACACACGCGCACACACACACACGCACACACACGCGCACACACACACACGCACACACACACACATACACGCACGCACGCACGCACACACACGCACACACACGCACGCGCTACGTACGACGGTCAGGAGCTAAGTGCCAATGTCGAGGTCTGCTGCTGCTGCCACGACGAGAGGGCTTCAGCAGAGAGAGAGAGTTCGTGTCGTGTCGCTGTTCCTCCTCCTCCGTTGAAGCAGACTAACACTGGACCCATAGACTAACACTGGACCCATACACTAACACTGGCCCCATAGACTAACACAGGACCCATAGACTAACACAGGACCCAAAAACTAACACGGGACCCATAGACTAACACTGGACCCATACACTAACACTGGACCCATAGACTAACACAGGACCCAAAAACTAACACTGGACCCATAGACTAACACTGGACCCATAGACTAACACTGGACCCATACACTAACACTGGACCCATAGACTAACACTGGACCCATACACTAACACAGGACCCATAGACTAACACTGGACCCATAGACTAACACTGGACCCATAGACTAACACTGGACCCATACACTAACACAGGACCCATAGACTAACACTGGACCCATAGACTAACACTGGCCCCATAGACTAACACTGGACCCATCAACTAACACTGGACCCATAGACTAACACTGGACCCATAGACTAACACTGGACCCATACACTAACACAGGACCCATATACTAACACTGGACCCATAGACTAACACTGGACCCATAGATTAACACTGGACCCATACACTAACACAGGACCCATAGACTAACACTGGACCCATAGACTAACACTGGACCCATACACTAACACTGGACCCATAGACTAACACTTGACCCATAGACTAACACTGG
Organism: Lampetra planeri; assembly: GCF_965212315.1. NCBI lineage: Eukaryota > Metazoa > Chordata > Hyperoartia > Petromyzontiformes > Petromyzontidae > Lampetra > Lampetra planeri. The sequence continues at coordinate 52,775 of NW_027615178.1, read as the reverse complement.
ACCCATACACTAACACAGGACCCATAGACTAACACTGGACCCATAGACTAACACTGGACCCATACACTAACACTGGACCCATAGACTAACACTGGACCCATACACTAACACTGGACCCATAGACTAACACTGGACCCATAGACTAACACTGGACCCATAGACTAACACTGGACCCATACACTAACACAGGACCCATATACTAACACTGGACCCATAGACTAACACTGGACCCATAGATTAACACTGGACCCATACACTAACACAGGACCCATAGACTAACACTGGACCCATAGACTAACACTGGACCCATACACTAACACAGGACCCATAGACTAACACTGGACCCATAGACTAACACTGGACCCATACACTAACACTGGACCCATAGACTAACACTGGACCCATACACTAACACTGGACCCATAGACTAACACTGGACCCATAGACTAACACTAGACCCATACACTAACACTGGACCCATAGACTAACACTAGACCCATACACTAACACTGGACCCATAGACTAACACTAGACCCATACACTAACACTGGACCCATAGACTAACACTGGACCCATAGACTAACACTGGACCCGTAGACTATGTTATTCTTGCCGTGTGGCAGCGCTGTGGTTCAGGAGCTAAGTGCCAATGTCGAGGTCTGCTGCTGCTGCTGCCACGACGAGAGGGCTTCAGCAGAGAGAGAGAGAGTTCGTGTCGTGTCGCTGTTCCTCCTCCTCCTCTGCTGAACGAGCTCAGACCACAGTGCGTCTACTGTGGGGTCCCTCGTTTCGGTTGCTTGGCCACACTCGCACTGACTGCTCTGTGGCTTGGTATCTCCTCTCGTTCTCTTTTGGTCTCTGTGAGTCAGAGGTCGCAAACGGGTTCTGATTCATTACCCGTACCCGGCCGCACCAGGGTCGCAAACGGCTACCCGTACCCGTACCCGGCCGGGTATGGGTAGCCGGGTATCGGGTAGGGTACGGGTATCGGGTACCCGGTTGCGATCTCTTCTGTGAGTGCCCGTTAGGTCTAAGTGACGATGCAGGTCTCTGAGTCCCTGTGTGTATCTCTTTTGTCTATGAACCCAGCGCGCTATTATACGGTCCATAGTTCGGAGGGCATGCCCACAATCGAACTACCGTGCCTTGTCTCGTGCTGCTATTGCTTTGGTGGTAATTTTTAATCCATTACATTGAATCGTGATCCATCGCAATGGGTTCAATTAAATTGCGTTACGTTACTTTGCATCACGTTGTGTTACGTTTCAAGTTCAATTAATTCAATGTATCACTTGCAATCCATTGCATTTGATTGTAATCCATTACATTGTGTCACCGTTACGTTGAATTGTAATCCGCTACAAAATGTTGTAAGCCACTGCATTCCATGGCAGTCCGTCACATTGTGCTCCATTACATTGTAATCCACTGCATATTATTCTAATCCATCACATGGGGTCGCCACGGTGGCTAGGAGCTGTTAACTACCTCGCCTGGTATACAGGAGGTCGTGGGTTCTATCCCGACCATGACGCCTGCTGTTGTATATTTGGAGTTTGCGTGTCTCTCTCTCTCTCTCATCATCATCACGGTGGCTATGAGATGTCAACTACCTCGCCTGGTATACAGGAGGTCGTGGGTTCTATCCCGACCCTGACGCCTGCTGCTGTATATTTTGAGTTTGCGTGTCTCTCTCTCTCTCATCATCATCACGGTGGCTAGGAGATGTTAACTACCTCGCCTGGTATACAGGAGGTCGTGGGTTCTATCCCGACCCTGACGCCTGCTGCTGTATATTTGGAGTTTGCGTGTCTCTCTCTCTCATCATCATCACGGTGGCTGGGAGATGTCAACTACCTCGCCTGGTATACAGGAGGTCGTGGGTTCTATCCCGACCCTGACGCCTGCTGCTGTATATTTGGAGTTTGCGTGTCTCTCTCTCTCTCATCATCATCACGGTGGCTAGGAGATGTTAACTACCTCGCCTGGTATACAGGAGGTCGTGGGTTCTATCCCGACCCTGACGCCTGCTGCTGTATATTTGGAGTTTGCGTGTCTCTCTCTCTCATCATCATCACGGTGGCTGGGAGATGTCAACTACCTCGCCTGGTATACAGGAGGTCGTGGGTTCTATCCCGACCCTGACGCCTGCTGCTGTATATTTGGAGTTTGCGTGTCTCTCTCTCTCATCATCATCACGGTGGCTAGGAGATGTCAACTACCTCGCCTGGTATACAAGAGGTCGTGGGTTCTATCCCGACCATGACGTCTGCTGCTGTATATTTAGAGTTTGCGTGTCTCTCTCTCTCTCATCATCATCACGGTGGCTAGGAGATGTCAACTACCTCGCCTGGTATGCAGGATGTCGTGGGTTCTATCCTGACCCTGACGCCTGCTGCTGTATATTTGGAGTTTGCCTGTCTCTCTCCCCGCGGTCGCGTGGATTTTTGTCCGGGGTCCTCCGGTTTTTCACCCTCCACATTCAGAATCAACGCCACGCGTTCAGAGTGCTCGGCTGCTGATCGACATTTACACGTGATGACGACAAGCCACTTGGTTGAGCAATCATTTGTGATCGCAAGGCCGCTCCTGAAAAAGAGCTATTCTAGCTCAGTGGGGCCTTTACCTGGTGAAATATAAATAGTTTACAGTTTAGTTTGCATTGTAATCCCTTACATTACATTATCATCCACTACACAACGTAATCCATTACACAATGCTACATTGTAACCCATTACATTACAATACAGGACACAATGTAATCCATTACACGATGCTACATTTTAATCCATTACATTATAATCCACGACACAATGTAATCCATTACAAGATGCTACATTGTAATCTATTACATTACAATCCAGGACACAATGTAATCCATTACACGATGCTATATTGTAATCCTTACATTGTAATCCACGACACAACGTAATCCATCACAGGATCGTGCATTGTAATCCATTACATTGTAATCTACGACACGATGTAATCCATTACACGATGCTACATTATAATACGTAACATTGTAATCCACGATACAACGTAATCCATTGCTACATTGTAATCCATTACATTACATTGCAATCCATGGCACTGCGGCCGCACACACTCACACTGCCTCGCTGTGTCTCTCCGCCCGGCACCCCTCCCCAGCCCCCCTCCCCAGCCCGGCCAAATGGACGTGGGCCCCCCACCCCAGGCAATGTGGGCCCCCCACTCCTCTCTGCTGGACCTGGAACAGGGTGCTGACCCCCTTCCATTCCCGGCCTCCACAGCTGCCCAGCAGCCACCGTACGGATTCTTTCAGCATCAGCAGGAGCACGGCTACCCCAGTGAGGACGGATTGTCATCGCACATAGGTGCGTGCGTTTCTGTGTGTGCGTGCGTTTCTGTCTGTGCGTGCGTGCCCGTGCGTGTGTGCCCATGCGTGGCCATGCATGCGTGCCCGTGCGTGTGTGTCCGTGCGTGCGTGCCCGTGCGTGTGTGGCCGTGCGTGCGTGCCGGTCTGTGTCTTTGTTTGTGTGTTCAGTGCCGGTCTTCATAGCTGCTGCCCGCGAAACAGCAACTTGCCCATCGACAGTCTGTTAAAGGCTACACGGGGGAACTTTGTCTTTGTGACTGTGTATTTGTTTGCATGCGTGTTCGTGCGTGTGTCCATACATGCGTGTTCGTGCGTGTGTCCGTGCATGCGTGTTCATGCGTGTATCCGTGTGTGTCTGCGTGTGTCTGTGCATGCGTGTTCATGCGTGTTCATGCGTGTTCATGCGTGTTCATGCGTGTGTCCGTGTGTGTCTGCGTGTGTCTGTGCATGCGTGGCCACGTGTGTGTCCGTGCGTCTGCGTAAGTGGTGCACCGAGCGTGGCACAAGCGTCGTGGTGACGTCACCGCCACTTATTGGCGAACGGCGGTTGTTGGTTGTGTAGCGGGTAGAGCTACGCTGCGCTACGAACCCGGCGACCCGAATTCAATTTCCCGCTCACGGCCACCAACACCGGTGATGATGATCTGAACCGGTCCTGGGCCTCCCCGAGGTCGACTCAGCCGCAAATTAATACGTGGGAAGACAAAGATGGCCGGGCGTGGAATCGGGCAACTCGCCCCCTCGTGTGCCGTACCGGCCTTCATAGGTGCTATTCGCCAACAGCACTTGCCCCTGCAGTTTGGCAAGGCTATACGGGTGATCTTTGCCTTTGTCCTGTGTTACAGATCAATCGGTTGGTCAGTCATTTAATCCCTTCACGACTCATTCAAATGATAAGTTAATTCATCAGTGGATCATTCATTCAAATGACGAGTCGGGCGCTCTGTTAAGTTAATGAATCATTCAATCAATAAATCCAGTATTGGATGAGCACATTAAGTCAATCACTCATTTATCTATATACATACAGCATCTACTGCCTCCCCTGGGTGGGTTGAAAGCACGTGACATTCAACCGCAAGTCGTTCACCCAGCCATGAGCCATTCAATTCGTAACTCAGTTGAACGAATCGATTTATTTACATATATTGAATAGATTGATTAATTTAATATTGATTTATTGCAATTAAAAAATACCGATATATTTTTTATTGTTTATTTAATATATTTATATATACTGAATATATATTGAATATTTATTTATTAAATATTTATTTCATTTCGAGAAGAATGGTCATCCTCTCAACCCGCACAGCCACGAGGCATTCAATCCGTAGCTCAATTGACCATTGAGTCAACTGGTGCATTTACAAGTTGTCCGTCAAAGGTCAAGGAACGAGCCCAATGAACAATATTTTATACCCACGTGACTTTACCGAAAGGACCAAAGAGTATGGATTCCCAACGAGCAGCGCTATCGCGAGCCGCACGTCCGACCAATCGGAATCCCCTCCCCGTCGTCTCCTTTCCGCCCGACGTCCGGCGACGTCGGATCGGAGACGTTTTCCTCGACTCTCGTTCGTTCGCGACGTCGACCGGTGCCGGCTGCCGCTGGCCACTCGGACGCGGGGGTCTGCGCTCGACAACTGCGATGGGGAAAACATTTCTAGAGATCGGTCAACTGGGATCTGTCGATCAGCAGCAGCAAAACAATTGTCATAATTTTTACTGGCAAATGAGGTTCCAATGGTGTAAATGCTTACCCCGAGCTCTCATACTCTGATGGTGCATTGTCTTTGAGTTGTGCGCCTTTTGGCGTCATCTGGTCCAACACCATGTGAGACTAGGCTCTAAGGAAAGCTTTCTCGGGTGTGGACCAATCACCTTCAAGGACAGTGCACATTATCAGAGTTGTGTTTTTTGTTTGCATTATGACTGCAGGTATTGTGGTCAATGCAAACATGACTCCTTGTAAAAAAGGTGTCAGTTTTGTTGCCAGATAAAAGGGTAAAACAACTATTATCATAATTTTTACTGGCAAATGAGGTTCCAATGGCAGCAGCAGCTCATCGGATGTATTGACAATCGCACGTTCGGTCCGCGACTGGGTAATTGATCATTAAATCACGGGGGCGGTGGCTGTGGGCCAAAACTCCTCCCGCCGGGCCGTCTTTGTTTCCCTCCCCCACCCCCCCCCCACCAGTGCTGATGCTTCCACACCACAACAGGTACTTATTTACGGCTGAGTCGACCTAGGGGATGCCCTGTCACAGCACAGATGGAAAGGAGCTAGGCGCGTGTTTATTTTCCGCGCCGCGTGGTTTCCGTTTGAGACGGCGACGCCTGAAGGCGCTCATCCGGCAGTGGGATAGATCGCGGCTCGTGATGCCGATGCCGATGCTGGTTATCGTTGATGGAGTGCGACAGTCACCGATATCGTGGTGTCGTGAGACTCGGCGCAAGTCAGGGGAGCAGGAGGAGGCCGGGGCACAGAGGGGAAGAGGATGGCGGAGGTGGGAGAATGGAGCAAGAGGCGGGAGGAATAGGGAAGAGGAGGAGAGGGAAGAGGGGGGAGGAGAGGATAGAGAAGGAGGAGGGGTGAGTCGGGGGTTGGGGGGGGGGTAATTTAGGAAGTTGGCCCGGCGGTGATGAATGCTGTCCCGGGTAGTTTCGTTTCCCGGATGTCGGCGTCAATGTATGAGAGAGCGCTAGCGTCGCACTTCGCCATTTCACGAAGCCGCTCGCGCCTCGCCGAGCCCGTCCCTCTCCGCCTCGACGGCCTGCCGTGACCGTGCCCTCGCCAGCGGTAGGAGCCAGCCGGGGCCCACCCCGTGTCGGTGTGTCCGCGCCGCGTCCGCGTGTCCCCCCCCCGACGTCCGTGTGTCCGTCTTGTGTCGGTGGGCCGGTGTGTCGGTGGGCCGGTGTGTCGGTGTGTCGGTGGGCAGGTGTGTCGGTGTGTCGGTGGGCCGGTGTGTCGGTGGGCCGGTGGGCCGGTGTGTCGGTGGGCCGGTGGGCGCGTTTGCCACTCGGTCCTTTGCACGGCCGCTTGCTCGGTCTCGGCGGTTCGGTCTTGGAGGGGGGGGGCGTGGGTTGGGCCGGTCGGTTCGGCGGGTCAAGACCTGCGATCGGTGAGTCGGTCTTTTCCATTGGTGGGCGGGCCAGACTGTGTGCCCATCTGTAGGTGGATCGATTTGTCTGCTGGTTGGTGTGTCAGTCATTTGGCTGGTGAGTGGGTAAGTCAGTCAGCCAGTCAGTCCGTCTGTGGGTCAGTCATTTGGCTGGTGAGTGGGTAAGTCAGTCAGTCAGTCAGTCCGTCGGTGGGTCAGTCATTTGGCTGGTGAGTGGGTAAGTCAGTCAGTCAGTCAGTCCGTCTGTGGGTCAGTCATTTGGCTGGTGAGTGGGTAAGTCAGTCAGTCAGTCCGTCGGTGGGTCAGTCATTTGGCTGGTGAGTGGGTAAGTCAGTCAGTCAGTCAGTCCGTCTGTGGGTCAGTCATTTGGCTGGTGAGTGAGTAAGTCAGTCAGTCAGTCAGTCCGTCGGTGGGTCAGTCATTTGGCTGGTGAGTGGGTAAGTCAGTCAGCCAGTCAGTCCGTCTGTGGGTCAGTCATTTGGCTGGTGAGTGGGTAAGTCAGTCAGTCAGTCCCTCGGTGGGTCAGTCACTTGGCTGGTGGGTGGGGAAGTCAGTCAGTCAGTCAGTCTGTGGGTCAGTCACTTGGCTGGTGGGTGGGGAAGTCAGTCAGTCAGTCAGTCTGTGGGTCAGTCATTTGGCTGTTAGACCAGTGGGTCGGTCTGTCCGTCTGTGAGTTGTTTGGGTCTGTCCGTGGGTCAGTCTGTCTGTGCAGACTCCGATTCCAGGAGCCTCGTGCATCTGGACCTGATTTTGTGCCTCCTCTTGTCGACTTGGCCTCAAGGCGCGTAACCGATGAGCGTTGGTGTTGGAGGCAACTGGCGGGACGGTGGCTAGGAGATGTTAACTACCTCGCCTGGTTTCCAGGAGGTCGTGGGTTTGATCCCCACCCTGACGTTCATCACATTTGGAATCGACGTCACGCGTTCAAAGTAGTGTGCTGCTGTGATTTTTCCACACACATGCGGCCAGGTCTCTTCTGGATAAAGAGCTGCATATCTCGGTGGGCCTTAGTTGGTAAAATAAAAAGCGTTAACAGTTTGGAGTTTTATAGTTTAAAGGAATCCTTCTTCCCGCGTCTCTGCTTCGCAGCACGGATGGCGAACGGGGCCTCTCCGCTCAGCGTCATGTCCTCATTCACCTGGCTGGACACCACTTCCTACCACCCTCACTACCTGCAACAACAACAACAGCAGCAGCAGCAACATCATCATCAGCAGCAGCAGCAACATCATCATCAGCAGCAGCAGCCGTGGTCGCTCGCCCAAGGCGGTCACTCCCCGGACTCCAGCGGTGCGTCCTCGTCCCCCCGTGAGGCTGAGCGTCAGCTTGGGGCCAAGTCGTCGTCGTCGCCACCGCCGGCGCCGCCGTCGCTGTCGGCCTCGCCCGCCCCGCTGTCGTCCGAGCGCTCCCTCAGCCCCGGCAGCGACAACACCGACGGGACGCCGAGCCGGGCGGACTCGTCGCCCGCCGACTTCCGGCACCATCACCACCACCAGCAGCAGCAACAACAACAGCAGCAACAGCAGCATCACTATGGGCTGCTCGCCCAGGGCCTGTATGGAGGTGTGGAGCTGTACCACCACCACCACCACCGCCACGACGTGTCGGCGGCGATGGAGGCAGGGGGCCACGCGAAGGGCAAGGGCAAGGTCCGCCAGCCACCAGGTGGGCAAAGCAGCACCCTCCCGGCGTTGTCGCGGCTGCACCTCCACCGTGTGCCAGCGAGAGCCGGACTGGCGCCCGTACCCGCGTGCGGCGATTAGCGCGGTGAAGTACGGTCGGGCTGGTTAGCTAGCTAGCCCCCCCCCCCCCGTCCCGGTGCGCACGGCGTGGGGGGAGCACGCTCATCCAGCAGTGGAGTGACGAAAGTGCTGCGCATATATATGGTATACACGTAGAGTATATATGTGTAGTATATATTTATACTTTTAAAATATACTTGCACTCTGGTACTGTGTGTGCGGGTGCTGTGTCGGCCTTCATAGGTGCTGCTCGCTAACAGCACTTGCCCCAACAGTCTGTTAAGGCTACACTGGGGGGTGGGGGGGGGGATCTTTGTCTGTGTGGTGGTGGGGAGCGGTGGCGCAGTGGTTATCGCATTGCGGCGACTTGAATTTAGGTTCCCGGGCGACGGCCGATATATCGGTGGCGAGTGAAACGCGTCGAAGAACCCGTGAGGCCTTCCGTAGGCCGACTCGGCCTTATTACAAAGACGACTCCCTGGTGGCCACGGCTCGCCGTTCGCGTGCCTCCTGCCTGGGGCCGGCATTTGCGGTGCCTGTACCACGGTTCATATTCTTAGGTTTTTTTCCGTAAAATCACGTCGTTAAAAAAGTAAAATTTAAATTAATATAAGTGAAATAAAATAAAAATCACGACGTTTCGGAGGCAACACAAGCTTCCGTCTTCAGGTGGAACCGTCACAGCACGCTTTTTTTAATTTTTTACCTACGTGACTTTACCGAAAAAACCTCAGAATATGAATCCTTGCAGTCACGAAAGCTTCAAATCTAGAATGTACCAGGGTTGTTGAATCCCCGGACCAGTGGAAATTCGTCCATCCCACAGCGCGGATGCTTTAATGTCTTGTCTTAGAAACCCACGTCTTCTTTTCACGTCCGCTTATTCCATTTAGCGCCTGCGTCTCTCTTGGCCTCTCCTTTTCCATTTATTCGTAACCAGGCGCCTTGAGACGTTAGTGGAAGGCGCCTGACAGACAACTGTCTGTTATTATTATTGTCATCCTAACATTAACCCAACCCCCTACAGCCGGGGCGTTGCTACGTGGGGATGGGACCTTTGTTTTTTAGCGTGGGGCGAGTGGAGCCACGGCTGTTTGTGGCGACACACCCAGCCCCTGTTTGGGTTAAAGCAAACACCGACGCGAAAACATATTATTTCGTAAAATAAAAAAAACAGGGGCAGCGCTCTTATAAGGTTCCGCCGAGGGAAACGCATCACCGTCCGTAAGTGCTCCCCAACCGTTAAACAAACACGGAATGCGCCGCAACAGCAACAATAAACAAGGGGAGAGGAGAATATACGTTTCCCAGCGGGGAGACGGGAGCGTTAAAATCAGTTTTTCCGCGTGCGAGGTGCGAGACGAAACTTCTTACACCGCAGGATGGTGAGAGGTGTTGGCTGCAGCGGCTTAGGTGGAGGTCCCCTTCGTCCAGCAGTGGATCGAGCGTGGCCGCCGACGATGAACGTTCGCGAATGACGGGCCGCCGATGCGGCGACAACGGTCACGGGGCGTCCGTCGCGTTGGCGAGAAGACGCACGGCGCCTGCGCGGCGCGTCGTCCTAGGTCGCGTGCCGGCCGTGGTTTTTCTCGGGCCACTCTGGCTTCTTACTATCTGATAAAATTGCACTTTTGTTTTTACTGTCACCAAGTAAAAAAAAAAGCCCAACTGAGCGCTGTATAGCTCCTGTTGTCGGGAGCGACCCGGCGATTGCAAATGATAGCTCAACGAAGTTGGCGGCTTATCATCGCCAGATGACCCCCACAGGGAGAGAGAGAGACACGCAAACTCCAAATATGCAGCAGCAGGCGTCAGGATCGGGATCGAACCCACGAACTACTGCATACCAGGCGGGGTAGTTAACATCTCCTAGCCACCGTGATGACGATGAGAGAGACACGCAAACTCCAAATATGCAGTAGGCGTCAGGATCGGGATCGAACCCATGAACTACTGCATACAAGGCGAGGGAGTTAACATCTCACCACCATGAAATGTGAACTCCTTTGTCTGGGTGCACCGCTAAATCAGGATTTGTTTATCTCATTTGCCAGAGGATTCCGGCAAGGTCACTGGTTGTTGTCCTCTGTATAACAGCTGCTCAGCGCGGTGGGCCTTTGCTGTCCCGAGTCACACATGACGGTGGTACGTTCGTTCCGCTTAAATGTGACCAGAGCATTATGTATGAACATTGGAATTGATAATAGTTTTTTTTTATCCTTTTATCTGGCAACAAAACTGACACCTTTTTTACAAGGAGTCATGTTTGCATAGACCACAATACCTGCAGTCATAATGCAAAACATAACTCTTGTTTGCATTATGACTGCAGGTATTGTGGTCTATGCAAACATGACTCCTTGTAAAAAAAAGGTGTCAGTTTTGTTGCCAGATAAAAGGGTAAAAAAACAATTATCAATTTTTTCTACTGGTAAATGAGGTTCCAGTGGTGTACATTGAACTTCTTTCGCACCGTACGTAGCCGACGGTGCTAATCGGAGGTGCGGTGGGGGGACACACCCAAACTAACACACAAGAATCAGTTCTTAAGAAATTAGTTTGTCAATCGAGATGATTTTAAAAGTGCGTAGCTCCCAGTGGCTTCCTTATATCGGAGGGAAGAGCGTTCCAGACGGCCACAGGAGCATATCTGAAAGTGTGCGATGCGGTGGCCGGATGCCAGCAGCACGTCAATGGATTATTGAATACATCTGTGTGGAGCTTTGAGCGTCACCTCATTGTTATGCATGCACGGGGGAGGGGTTTTCTCCACGTTTTCCGGTTTCCTGCCCACACGAAGCTTCACAACTCTCATCGCTAATGGGATTCCTTTGCCAAACGTTCCCAAAGTGGCAGGACCCGCTTAACAAGCAATATTGAGACTCTTTTGGTGGAAGTCTTCCCCTGGGTAAACAAATAACGGTGCATTGTGCTACGCGTGATGACACACTTTTCACGTCTGATGATTGATACGTATGTATGTATGTTGAACCGTGCTAATCGGAGGTGCGGGGGAAGGATAACAAACTAAACACAAAAAGCAGTTCTAAAGAAAGAAGTTTTCAATCTAAATGATTTTAAAATGCATAGCTCCAAGTGGCTTCCTAGTAAAGGTACACCTTTTACCAATCAACACACGAAGCCAAACGCTAGCAAATTTGCGGATGGCAACTGACTTCAGTGGAGGATGATAGTGGGTAAATAAGTCATGGATCGACCTCTGTTCTGTAGCACCACGGATGATGATAGTCCATTGGCTTCGTGGACTTAGTCCAAGCTCGTCACAACCGCAGCATTTACTTCAGTGAGCTAACCCTCGCCTGGTTTTGCCATTCTTGGGTCTCATCAGGAGGTTAAGGATTGCTAAAAATACAAACTGCGGGTTTACCAAATGTGAGTCGGTGAGAGCACTCCCTCAAAATAACGGGGCCCTGTCATGCAGAGCCCTAAGATTAGGCCTGAACCTAACCCAATCAATCTAAGTCAAGTCCTAACCCTAACTGAAAAGTCAATAACCTGAACTCGCATCTTAGCATTAAGCTAGGCTTGATGATATGGACCTCCGATGAGCGCGGTTGGCTACGTACGGTGCGAAAGAAGTTCAACACACATACAATGTCCTAAGTCCGAACTAAAGCCAAATTCCTAACCCCAATCCAAGTTTCACAACCTGAATCCTACCCCTTAAAGTCAAAACCTAAGCGCAAACCACATGCCGATTTCTCGCTCTAATACAAGGCCTAACCCTTGGCCTTCAAAGATAACCCTCATGAACTTGATGCCTAACCCTTAACCTGCTTCACTGTGGACGTTAAAGATCCCGTGACGTCATTGGCAAGAGTAGGCCATGGTCACGGATCACACGATCATGGCAAGTTTTGAAAGAAAAAATAAACCGCACCCCGCAGATTACTCGATCGGAAACTACACGCGCACACTGCCCCTCCTGAACCAAAGTTTCACGTGTGCTTTCTCTGGGTTATACAAACACAATGATTGCAACAACAACAACCTCCTCCCTATGAAGCCTAAACTACCCTATACACCCGATGACCCGACCTCTGACTCTGACCCTAACCTGAACCAACCCGCTAACCTGACCCCTGACTCTGACCCTAACCTGAACCAACTCACTTACCCGACCCCTGACTCTGACCCTAACCTGAACCAACTCACTTACCCGACCCCTGACTCTGACCCTAACCTGAACCAACTCACTAACCCGACCCCTGACTCTGACCCTAACCTGAACCAACTCACTAACCCGACCCCTGACTCTGACCCTAATCTGAACCAACTCACTTACCCGACCCCTGACTCTGACCCTAACCTGAACCAACTCACTAACCCGACCCCTGACTCTGACCCTAACCTGAACCAACTCACTAACCCGACCCCTGACTCTGACCCTAACCTCAACCAACTCACTAACCCGACCCCTGACTCTGACCCTAACCTGAACCAACTCACTAACCCTACCCCTGACTCTGACCCTAACCTGAATCAACTCACTAACCCGACCCCTGACTCTGACCCTAACCTCAACCAACTCACTAACCCGACCCTTGACTCTGACCCTAACCTGAACCAACTCACTAACCCGACCCCTGACTCTGACCCTAACCTGAACCAATTCACTAACCCGACCCCTGACTCTGACCCTAACCTGAACCAACTCACTTACCCGACCCCTGACTCTGACCCTAACCTGAACCAACTCACTTACCCGACCCCTGACTCTGACCCTAACCTGAACCAACTCACTTACCCGACCCCTGACTCTGACCCTAACCTGAACCAACTAACTTACCCGACCCCTGACTCTGACCCTAACCTGAACCAACCCGCTAACCTGACCCCCGAACCCTAAACCTCACCTGAACCAACGCGCTAACCCGACTCCCTGACCTCTAACCCCTCCACGATGGCCATGAGCAGAGAAAGAGAGAGAGCCGCGGGGTTGTTTGAGCAGAAGCCACCGGGCGTGGCGGCACGCCCTTCCTGCCTGGCTCGGGGAGTCGTCGTTGTTTCGCGAGAGACATTCCACGTGCGCCGCAGTGCGCTCCCACCGCGCACGCCGGCTGTATCACACCGTGCATTGTGGGTGTATTGTGGTGTATTGTGCGTGCATTGTGGGTGTATTGTGCGTGCATTGTGTGTATTGCGCGTGTCCATTGTGTGTGTGTGTGTTGCGCGTGTGGTGTGCGTGCATTGTGTGTGTGTATATTGCATGCATATCGTGTGAATTGTCGCGCGCATTGTGTGTGTATTTGAAATATGAATTGTACTTTACGTAAAAAAAGACTTCCTGTTTAATGTGTCGAGTTGACGTAAGGTCACATAGAACAACAGGAGGAGGAGTGGGTGTCCTATTACGAACCCGGGAACCAAACCTCTGAGTTTTCCTATTTGCCTAGGGGGGTGTACGGATGGCGGGATTTGCCGATTTGCGATGGGCAAAGGGCTTCGGTGTGCGCAACTGTGGGGGCAGCCATTTCCCTTCGCCACCATGCTGGCACTCGCCAATGCCCGCATCTGTAATACAGGGGGCCGTGGGTTCGATCGCGACCGTGACCCCTGCTGTATATTCGGAGTCTGCGTGTTCTCTCCGTGGTCGCGTGGCTTTTTCTCCGCTATATGAGGAAGTCACTGGAGCTTTGTGCACTTTCAAATCATCTACATTGGAAACTCATTTCAGCAGAACTGCTTTATGTGTTTAGTTTCTTGTCCTCCTCCCCCGCACCTCCGATTAGCGCCGTATGCCCACGCACGGCATACGCACGTGCACGCATCGTCGCGCTAGGATGTAAACAGACAACAAAGACATTCGTCACCAAGGCGCTCGTTGAGAGATTCACGTGCGAGGCTGTAGGCCGCGCGCCCACCGCCCGAGCGACTGAAGCCCCCGGAGTGTTTCGCACACGAGATGCGCCGGCGGTGTTGGCGGTGCGCGCGGTGACGGAGATGCCGGAGATGCCGGAGGTGCCGGGGGCGATCGTCGCTAACGCTAATTGTGCCCCCCCCCTCTCCTGCCAGGAGAGCCGGCGCCCGCGTGCGGCGAGAGCCGCGAGTGCGTCAACTGCGGCGCCACGGCGACGCCGCTGTGGCGTCGCGACGCCAACGGGCACTACCTGTGCAACGCGTGCGGCCTCTACCACAAGACCAACGGGCAGAACCGGCCCCTCATCAAGCCCAAGAGGCGGCCGGTGAGAGCCGCAGCGCACGCACGGTCGCTCGTTGTGGTCGTCGTTGAGGTCGTCATCGCCATCGTCATCAGATGCCGAGCTCTCTCCGAGCTTACATTGACATGCTAATCTCTTACATTGACATGCTAATCTCTTACATTGACATGCTAATCTTTTACATTGACATGCTAATCTCTTACATTGACATGCTAATCTCTTACACTGACATGCAAATCTCTTACATTGACATGCTAATCTCTTACATTGACATGCTAATCTCTTACATTGACATGCTAATCTCTTACATTGACATGCTAATCTCTTACATTGATATGCTAATCTCTTACATTTACAAGCAAATCTCTTACATTGACATGCTAATCTCTTACATTTACAAGCAAATCTCTTACATTGACATGCTAATCTCTTACATTGACATGCTAATCTCTTACATTGACATGCTAATCTCTTACATTGACATGCTAATCTCTTACATTGACATGCTAATCTCTCACAATACAATGGCCACCCCCACAGCTTCGTTTGTCAAGATTTACCCGATCTTACATTTACATGCAAATTTCATCTCTAGCCCCTCCCACTGACCCTTGGGCTACACCATCTCAAACCTTTATAACTCCTTACCTTAGCAGCGCTCCCACCATATATTCTCAGCAGCTCTCTCGAGATATTTCTCACCTGATGACGATTGCTTGTGTTGCGATCAAGACGTCAGGATAGTGTTATAATTTTTATTATTTTTATTATTTATTATTATTTTATCTATCTACGTGGCTTTACCGAAAGACCCAATAATATGAATTCCTGCATTCACGAAAGCTTGGAGTCATCTTGGCCATCTCACAGGCGCATGCTTATGGACTGACATAGGGACCCGTAGACTCACACGGGGACCCATAGACTCGCATAGACACCCATAGACTTATAGAGAGATAGATAATAATAATAAGAAGCAAGAATGGTCTTGCTAAGCTTCTCGAACTCCAGGCCGGTTCTGGGTGATTTTGGATGTCGTGCAAGACACACACACACGCAGTACATACACTTGACACGCACACACACACAAAATACACACACAGGACACACAACACGACACACAACACGGCACACAAACGATACGCATACTAGACACACACACACGCAGTACATACACTTGACACGCACACACACACAAAATACACACACAGGACACACAACACGACACACAACACGGCACACAAACGATACACATACTAGACACACACACACGCAGTACATACACTTGACACGCACACATACATACAGGACACAAAACACGGCACAGACACGATACACACACGATACACACACACACACGGCACACAACACGGCACACAACACGGCACACAAACGATACACACACACACACGACACACAACACGACACACAACACGATACACACACGATACGCACACCAGGCACACACACCAGGCACACACACCAGGCACACGACACACACGGCACACGTGCTGCTGTCGTGTTCACGTCGTGCCCGCGGCTGTTTATTGGATGTCCGGATGACACATTGTCCAGGAGTCCCTTTAAAAAGTAGAGAGGGGGTTGGGGGGGGCGGGGGGGGGAGAGTGGAGGGAGAGGGGCAGAGGGGGTAGGAGGCAGGGGAGGGGGGGCTCAGCTATTTCACGGGTCACAAGGGCAGGGTGGGAGAGGGGGTCACGGAGGGATTTGGTGGGGGGCTAAGTCACCAACACTCACGTGACCCCTACGTCGACCCACAACGACCAGCGTGGCGAAGTATGGTCAAACAACCCCCCCCACCCCACCCCGTGTCCATTAGGTACTGGGGGTGTGGGGGGGAGGGATCCATCCAGTGGTGGAGGAGCTGTCTCCTGAGAAGCAGTAGGCTCCACATGCAAGCCAGAGCTGGGCCCGTTCTATCTCCTGGCGAGGAAGCCCAAACTACGGGGAGTGTTTATTAAGTCCCCAGGCCTCTGCCCGCCCAGCAGTGTGAATGGGTGGGGGGGCGCAGGTCACGTGGTCGCCTCCGGCAGGTCGCGTGCGGTGGGGTGGTCAAGTGTGGGGTGACTCCATCCTCTTCCAGCGTGGACGAGTAGGCCAAGTACCCTCTAGAGAGGTAGCTCTCTAGAACTCTCTAGAGAGCTACCTCTTTCTCTCTAGAACTCTCTAGAACTCTCTAGAGAGCTGCCTCTTTCTCTCTAGAACTCTCTAGAACTCTCTAGAGAGCTGCCTCTTTCTCTCTAGAACTCTCTAGAACTCTCTAGAGAGCTGCCTCTTGCTCTCTAGAACTCTCTAGAACTCTCTAGAGAGCTGCCTCTTGCTCTCTAGAACTCTCTAGAGAGCTGCCTCTTTCTCTCTAGAACTCTCTAGAGAGCTGCCTCTTGCTCTCTAGAGCTCTCTAGAACTCTCTAGAACTCTCTCTCTAGAGAGAGCTACCTCGAGCGTGAGCCCATCTGGCAGCAATGGCGTGATCAAGCAATTGCAGGGCTGCGCCTTTTGCCTCGTCGTAATGATAATAACAACGACGGCAGGTTTACAGCCGTCTGTGATTCCAAATAGTGGACGGAGGAGTCCCACTGACGTTGGCCGCCGTGCGCCCGGAGCCGTAGCCGTAGCTGAGCAAAGTCATCGAAACCTTTAACCTTCACTCAAGAGTTGAAGAAGCGGAGAGTCGCGATGCCCGCCGGTGTTGGGAGGCGGGGGTCAGGGTGGAGTCGAGGCAGCGGGCGTGGGGTGGGGGGCCACTGTTGTTCAACGTCTTGGGGGGGGGGGGGCACCTACTCGGGTTTCACCACCGGCCGGCCTCGCTTGCGACAGCGGGTGGTGTGTGGGGGGGGGGGGGTGTGTGGGGGGGGGGTGGTTTGGGGGGGGGCACTGTTGTTCAACGTCTTTGGGGGGGGGGGGGCACCTGCTCGGGTTTCACCACCGGCCGGCCTCGCTTGCGACAGCGGGTGGTGTGTGGGGGGGGGGTGTGTGGGGGGGGGTGTGGTTTGGGGGGGGCCACTGTTGTTCAACGTCTTGGGGGGGGGGGGCACCTGCTCGGGTTTCACCACCGGCCGGCCTCGCTTGCGACAGCGGGTGGTGTGTGGGGGGGGGTGTGTGGGGGGGGGGGGGTGGTTTGGAGGGGGGGGGGGTTGGCGTGCGAGAGCCGCTGCGAGCGTTGGCGGCGGCGCGTCCGTGCGGTTTCCTGCGGAAGTGTGCGTGCGTCGCGATAAGAGGCGCACTTCCCACTACCACGGCCGCCTGTTTCCTGAGCTGCCCCCCTCCCCCGCTCCTCCTATGTGGGCCCCCACCCCTACCCACCCCCCCCTCCAGGTCACCCGCCCCCCCACGACCGCCCCACGCGGCCACATTCCCAACGGTCAAAACAGAATCTTGTTGTCGATTGACTGGAAATTGTGCGCGCTGCCGATTGTTTTTTTCGCGCGTCTCTCTTTAACTTTTTTTTCCTCATTTCTGCTTCGTTTTTATCGGTGCTCGAATTTTTATTTTTTTTCTTTGACCGAGCGCCGCGTAAAATGGGCCGCTTGCGCTTTTCGCACGGGTGCCCGTCCCCTGCCACGCGAGCCCGTCCCCGCCACGGGAACGTGGAATGCCCACTCTGCAGGAGGCCCAACCGGCCTGCTCGAGCAGAGTGTGCGTGCTCTGACAGTCAGCGCCACGAGCCGCTTCAAATCCGGACCCACGGGGGTTTCGCAAAGCGTGGCGGGCGCGCGGCGAGAAGGCCTTCAAAGGCCTTCATTTCTCCCCGCCTGTCTCGCCGGTTCCTGGGAGACTGCAGTGGCTGGGCACGTGGCCGCAGCCATAGCGAGAGACGTCGACTGGATGTGGAAATGCTGTATTCTGGATCGCCGACTTACTCACAACAGATCGCGTTGAAAGTATGCCGCGCCCAGCCTTGACACGGAACTAATAGATTTACATAGGGAGCATTGACTCACATAGGACCCAAAGAATAACATAGGACACGTTGATGCCTCGTGGCCAACACAGCACCCACAGACGAATTCACGAGGGGCTCTGAGCTTGAAATGATCAGGGAACGACTTTGTCCAAATCCTGCCGCTCCATCGACATCGGAACAATTCCCCTGTGGCTGTCGCGTTGGCGGGCGGCACAGCGACGATGGCGGCGGCGTGCCACGTTTGTGCGCCAAACTCCGGCGCCGGTTTTGGCGCATGTGCGCCACCCCGGCGTGTTGTTCAATTCGAGGGAGCGACCGGTTAGTGGTGGTGGCGATGGCGGGGGTGGTGGTGGCGAGCTCGCCCTTGTTTGGCAAACGGCTGCTCGCGATGCGGCGGCTGGCGGTGAGATGTAAACCACCTCGCCTGGCGTGCAGGACGTCGTGGGTTCGATCCTGACCCTGACACCTGCTGCTGTATATTTGGAGTTTGCGTGTCTCTCTCTCTCATTATCACCACGGTGGCTAGGAGATGTTGACTACCTCGCCTGGTGTGCAGGAGGTCGTGGGTTTGATCCCGACCCTGACGCCTGCTGCTGTATATTTGGATTTTGCGGTGGCCCTTTCCCCGTTGTCGCGTGGATTTTTCTCCGGGCCCTCCCGGTTGTTCCCTCCACATTTTATAAACACGTGTTTAGGGTATTTGGCCGATGTCAATTTCCACGCGACAATTCGCCACTTCGTTGTGCTGTCACTTGTGATAGCCAGGTCGCTTCTGAAAAAAAATTGCTTTGTAGCGCAGTTGGCTTTACCTGGTAAAATAAAAAAATAAAAAATTGTTTCGTTTATCTGGACATCGTAGACTCGTCGGATTGCTCCCCAGGTCTAAATAAATATTCTGATTCTCACAGAGGGCGGCACCTGCAAGCAAAAGACACGTGCAGAGCGGGGAGGGCAGACACGTGCGCGACCGTGGGCTCGCTCGCACGCAACAACAACCGCATTGAGGGACAAAGACGAACATCCCCCATGTAGCCTTCACAGACCGTTCGGGGCAAGTGCTGTTGGCTAGTAGCTGCTAATCCTGCATAATAAACGGGCAAAACATGACTTTAAACCCCCCGCCAAACCTCCTACGCATTTCACAAGTAGTACTAATCGCATATCTGAATTTCCCATAAATAGGCAAAAATTCCTCTTGATATGCAAATTATTTTGTCAAGGCGCTCTTCGCCCCTCCATCACAGCTTAAATAGTCGCTCCAAGCCTGGGGCTTGTCATTCAGACTATGTCTTCTCGACAGACCTGTTCTTCACCTGAGGACGGCTGCTTGCGTTGTGGACGAACGTCGTGAGAATTATTTGATAATGTTTTCTTTTTATCATTTTATTATTTCCATTCT
Source organism: Lampetra planeri (assembly GCF_965212315.1). Classification (NCBI taxonomy): domain Eukaryota; kingdom Metazoa; phylum Chordata; class Hyperoartia; order Petromyzontiformes; family Petromyzontidae; genus Lampetra; species Lampetra planeri. Next base: position 33,041 of record NW_027615178.1, on the reverse strand, counting down.
ACGTGACTTACCGAAAGAACCAAGAAGAGTAGCACCTATGAAGGCCGGCACGGCGCACCTTTGAGGGGTTGGGTGGCCAGAGCCACACCCGAGCGCCATTGTCTCCGCAGTGGCGATGTTTTACACACCGCACCAGGTACTGATTTGAGGCTGAGTCGACCTAGGGGAGGCCCAGGACCGGTTCATGTAACCGTCACTTGTGTTGGCCACCAATGGGATTTGAACTTGGGGTCACCGGGTTTGTAACGCAGCGTTTCAACCGTTATGCAAACCGCTCCCCTTGCCACGCAGACAGATACACGCACGCACACACACACGCGGACACACACGTGGACACGCGCACACACACGGACACGTGGACACGCGCGCACACACGGACACGTGGACACACACGTGGACACGCGCACACACACGGACACGTGGACGCACATGTGGACACGCGTGCACACACGGACACGTGGACACGCGTGCACACACGCGCACACACACACACACGCGGACACGCGCACGCACACGCGGACACGCGCACACACACACGTGCGCACACACGTGCGCACACGCCCCGCCTCGCACGTGCGAGTGCGGGAAGAACTCGTGAAGCCTTTTCCAACAGCGAAACCGCGGAAGGCGACCGCCCGCCCTGTTCCGTCAAAAAATAACTCGCGCTCGGTTTGTGACGAAAGCGATGTTGTTTTCTTTTGGCTGCTGCCTGCTTAGAGGCTGTGGCGTGCTGCTTGGGCCACTGCGGTGGCTAGGAGATGTTAACTATCTCGCCTGCTATGCAGGAGATCGTGGGCTCGATCCCGACCCTGTAGATCCTTCAGTTTGCGCGTTCTCCCTGTGGCCCACGTGGATTTTTCACCGGGTCCTGCAGTTTTTCCCCTCCACATTGAGAAGGAACGTCACGCGTTTAGCGTATTTTGGCTGCCCCTCTAAATTTCCACGTGATGACAAGCCACTTCGTTGGGATATTACTTAAACAGCTACGTAGCCCAGTAGGCCTTACCTGGTCAAAACGATAGTGGAAATTGTTCGGTACCGGCAAGGGTGGCTGCATTGTTCGCTCGATATTTTTCCCCCACCCCGGGTCGCCACGCAGACTGGACGTATGTGGCACGTGGCGAGAGAGGTATGGGGGGGGGGAGGGATCCATCCAGCATTTGGAGAAGCTGGCTCCTGACGTGCAAGCCAGAGATCGCCCGCTCTCGTCTCCCGGCGCGGAAGTTCAAACCAAGGGTGGAAATCGATACTGCAGGTTTTCTTTTTGGGTTGGGGGGTGCAGACACTGCGGTCGATTTAACACGTCGTAGTAGGCTTTGGCGACCAATATCGTACGTAATATAGGATTGTTTTGGGTGATATCGCGTAAATATAAATGCGTCGTTAAACCCGCCACCACCCGACACAGCCAACTAGTAAGGTTTGTCACGTGAACAGAATGTGGCCAATTCGTTACTAGTACAGCAACACCGGTTATGGGTTGGAGAGCCAAGCCACAACATTTACAATCTGAGTACGACGTTTCGCCAGTAATTACAACCAGATTCATCAGGCGACAGGCAGATTTGTGATGAAATCCTCCTGTTTCGTTCCTTGGATAGAGGGGATAGATGTGATGACAACAGCCGGGCCTATCGCGATGAATTCATCGCGATAGGCCTGGCTAAAATCACTCCCTGTGCAAAGACTCTGCCGGTCTCTACGCCGATGGCTTTTGGCGCTCCCATAAGTCTAAGAGTCTCTGTGCAATCAATCCTATATTGGGGTGGGGGGGGGGCATTGGTCACTCGTAAGCACGTGACGCAAATCGGCGTCGCGGGCCTGCTCCCAAACTCGCTCGCAAAAAAACAATGACCGTCGTTCAGAAAAAACAATCAGCTGCAAATTACACAACGACCCCGCGCCGAACAATGAACAATAAATGCTGTGCAAGTCAATATATATATAGAGGCACACGAGTTAATTTCCATCTCGGTAATTTTAGCCGGCGCCGCAGGATTATTGGCGAAGAGCGGGCCACGTTCGTAATGGCCGAGTTGACGAGCCTCCAATTTTCCATCGGTCATTTTTCGAAAGGCCAAGGGGGTGAGCGATACCTCGTCGGTCTCGTCAAGGAGCGCGATCCGCCGTTACGCGAACTCCGTCATCCTCGTAGCAGCAGCAGCGGCAGCAGCAGCAGCGGCAGCAGCGGCAGCAGCAGCGGCAGCAGCGGTAGCAGCAGCGGCAGCGGCGGCAGCGGCAGCAGCGGCGGCAGCAGCGGTAGCAGCAGCGGCAGCAGCAGCGGCAGCGGCAGCAGCGGCGGCAGCGGCAGCAGCGGTAGCAGCAGCGGCAGCGGCAGCAGCAGCGGCGGCAGCAGCGGCAGCAGCAGCAGCAGCGGTAGCAGCAGCGGCGGCAGCGGCAGCAGCGGCAGCGGCAGCAGCAGCAGCAGCAGCGGTAGCAGCAGCGGCGGCAGCGGCGGCAGCGGCAGCAGCGGTAGCAGCAGCGGCAGCGGCAGCAGCAGCGGCGGCAGCAGCGGCAGCAGCAGCAGCAGCGGTAGCAGCAGCGGCAGCAGCAGCAGCGGTAGCAGCAGCGGCAGCGGCAGCAGCAGCGGCAGCGGTAGCAGCAGCAGCGGCGGCAGCGGCAGCAGCGGTAGCAGCAGCGGCAGCAGCAGCGGCGGCAGCAGCGGCAGCAGCAGCAGCAGCGGTAGCAGCAGCGGCGGCAGCGGCAGCAGCGGCGGCAGCAGCGGCAGCAGCGGTAGCAGCAGCAGCAGCGGCAGCGGCGGCAGCGGCAGCAGCGGCAGCAGCGGTAGCAGCAGCGGCAGCAGCAGCAGCAGCGGCGGCAGCGGCAGCAGCGGCAGCAGCGGTAGCAGCAGCAGCGGTAGCAGCAGCAGCAGCAGCAGCGGCGGCAGCGGCAGCAGCGGCAGCAGCGGTAGCAGCAGCGGCAGTAGCAGCAGCAGCGGCAGCAGCAGCAGCGGTAGCAGCGGCGGCTTTTGGCGTAGCCATCGAACAAAGACGGCCGGTCACCGCATCGCCCGGGGCTTTCAGACGCGCTGCATCCGCGGCCGTCTGGAGCTCTCTCCTCCTTCCGACATCGGGAAGCCGCTGGGAGCTACGGCACTTTTAAATCATCCAGATTGACGAACTAATTTCCTTAGAACTGCTTTTAGTGTTTCGTTTATTGTCCTTCCCCCACACCTCTAAATGAGCGCGGTTGGCTACGCACGGTCCAAAGGAAGTTCTACATACAGACACACACACACACGTACAGACCGTATACACGGAGCAAGGGAACAATCTCAAATGTTTTTTTATTCTTAGGTTTTTTCGGTAAAGTCACGTAGGTAAATTTTTTAATTAATTAAAGTAAAATAAAAATAAAATAAAAATCACGACGTTTCGGAGGCAACACAAGCTTCCATCTTCAGTTATTAATTTTAATTTTTTACCTACGTGACTTTACCGAAAAAAAATCTAAGAATATGAATCCTTGCAGTCACGAAAGCTTCAAATCTCCAATGTTTTGTTTGTTTATTATTTGGTTTGAGGATGGAGCAATCGGCCCGTGGCGCTTTCAGCCGGCGCGCCGGGTGGATCGTTACGGCGCAGGGCTCGTGAGAATTGGTGGCAGCGGTGGCTAGCGGGGGGGAGGCCTTCATCCAGCAGTGGATTGACCCTGGCTGATTATATCGGCGGACCGAGACCTGATTTGTGTTGTTGCATAACACTTTTATTCGATCGACGCCCACATTTGATCATTATTAGTGTGACCACATAGTCATTTGTCTTAATATAGCGGCAGTTGCGCAACTGCATCTCCCACAGCACTCGGAGGCTCGTAAGATCAAGGTGTCGATCGGTACAATCAATGAGTTGTTTACACGTATTCTTAGGTTTTTTCGGTAAAGTCACGTAGGTAAAAAATTTAAATTAATAAAAGTAAAATAAAATAAAAATCACGACGTTTCGGAGGCAACACAAGCTTCCGTCTTCAAGAAGACAAAAACCTAATAATATGAATCCTCGCAGTCACGAAAGCTTCAAATCTAGAATTGTTTACACGTGTGGCCGGAAAACCGGAGCACCCGGAGAAAAACCCTCACGGCGTTCAAATGGGACGGATGGAGTTTAGTGCGCACTTGCGGTACCGCCATCTCCTGGCGAGCACGGGTACGGGAACCTCCTTGACGGCCAGGGCCACAAGGGAGCTTCGCTATCTTTGCGCGGTGATCCGCCGACCCATCGCCGTTGTAATGATTTTGATTATTTTGCTGATGTAAATGTCCAAATGATGCGCTATTTTGCGTGCTCATGGTTTAGTGTTGTATTTGTACGTGTTTGTGTGATTTAAATTTCGATTTAAAGCTTTCGTGACTGCAGGGATTCATATTCGTGGTTCTTTCGGTAAAGTCACGTGCTTTGCACTCGTATTGTGTTGTTGTTTTGTGTTTGTTGTTGTCACGTTCTTGCCCAGTGCCCCGACTGGACATCTGTGAACAAGAGCTTTATAGCTCATCGGATTCCTCCTGCAGTATAGATACTGATTCTGATTCCAACCCACCAACCTCACTGGCTCCCTCGGTGCTGGATTATCACAGGCAGCTACGTGCAGCAGCGTCGTCGCTGCCACCATTCTGCTATGATTACGGCCTGTTCCTAGAGGCTTCTGTACCTTCAGCAGCGTCATCGGCATCGTCGTCGTTGAAATCTGTCAACGCATTTCGGTGCCCCCAGTGTGTTACTGACGAGGCTGACGTTACGCTCGGTGCTTTATGACGAACATTGAAAGCTTTAATGCGTCAGCTCCGTACGTCCGTCCGTCCGTCTGTAACGACGAATTCTCGGAAATACGACTCGATAAGAACGAAACTTCGGTGCCAAGTTCTGCCTTCGGGTGGCAACTCAACCCGATTGAAAACCTCGGCGGGCAAATTGATCAAAGCTTTGCGCAAAGTTTGCCGACACAAACCCGTGCGAAAAGACATTAATAAAATGGCCTCTTCTGCCGAGGCGATGACGCGATTCCACGTGGCGGAAGGTCTCACGGCAATGAGGGTCTAACGCCAGTGAAGGTCTAACGTTACCCACCGTCAATGAAGGTCTAACGTTACCCAGCGCCAGTGAAGGTCTAACGTTACCCAGCGCCAGTGAGGGTCTAATGTTACCCACCGTCAGTGAAGGTCTAATGTTACCCACCGTCAGTGAAGGTCTAACGTTACCCAGCGCCAGTGAGGGTCTAACGCCAGTGAAGGTCTAACGTTACCCAGCACCTGTGAAGGTCTAACGTTATCCACCGTCAGTGAAGGTCTAACGTTACCCAGCGCCAGTGAGGGTCTAACGCCAGTGAAGGTCTAACGTTACCCAGCACCTGTGAAGGTCTAACGTTATCCACCAGTGAAGGTCTAACGTTACCCAGTGTCAGTGAAGGTCTAACGTTACCCACCACCAGTGAGGTCTAACGTTACCCACCATCAATGAAACGCCCGCCGATGGCGAGGGGCACGTGTGCACGTGTTTGTTTTCGTTGCGTGTCCTCAGAAAGCCCCGCGAACGGAACCCGTCTCTCGTGCGTGCCGTGCGTGCCGTGCGTGCCTTGTGCCTCGTGCGTGCCGTGCCGTGTGCCTCATGCGTGCCGTGCCGTGTGCCTCATGCGTGCCGTGCCGTGCGTCTCATGCGTGCCGTGCGTGCCGTGGGTGCCGTACGTGCGTGCCGTGCCGTCCGGTGTGTGCCGTGCGTCTCGTGCGTGCCGTGCTTCGTGCCGTGCGTGCCGTGCCTTGTGTGCCTCGTGCGTGCCGTGCCTTGTGCAGTGCGTGCCGTGCCTTGTGCCTCGTGCCGTGCGTGCCGTGCCTTGCGTGCCTCGTGCGTGCGCCTGATTGTTCTTCCTCTGCCGCCGCGTGGTCGCAGGCGAGCAGCTCGCGCCCGTCCACCACTTGCGCCAACTGCCAAACCGCCACCACGACGCTGTGGAGGCGCAACGGCAGCGGCGAGCCCGTGTGCAACGCGTGCGGCCTCTACTTCAAGCTGCACAACGTGAGTGCGCGCGTGTGCGCGCGCGTGTGAGCGTGTGTGTGTGCGCGTGTGTGTGTGTGCGCGTGTGTGTGTGCGCGTGTGTGTGTGTGCGTGCGCGCGCGTGTGTGTGCGCGTGTGCGTGTGCATGCGCGCGCGTGTGTGTGCGCGTGTGCGCGTGTGTGTGTGTGCGTGCATGTGCGTGTGAGCGTGTGAGCATGTGTGTGCGCGTGTGCGCGTGTGCGTGTGCGTGCATGTGCGTGTGCGCACGTGTGTGTGCGTGCGTGTAGCGGCTAACGCGCGTCGCGCTGCTACGAGCCCGACGTCCCCCCGGTTTGATTCCCGACTCACGAGAGAACACCCCGGTGACGATTATCTGAACCGGGCCTGGGTCTCCCCTAGGTCGACTCGGCCTCAAACGAGCACCTGGTGCGAAGGCCGCCCCCCCCCCCCGCGCGTGCCGCAGTGCCGGCCTTCACCGGCGCCGCTCGCTAGCAGCACTTGCCCCAACAGTCGAAGGCCACGGGCAAGGATCTTTATCTTTGGTTTGGAGCTGAACGGACTTGCCGGTATCAGCGGCGGTGTCAACATCGGCCCTCGCTGCGGAGGGGTTTGAGAAACTTGCGCCACCGCTCCCCACCTCGTCACACCCCGGACACCACCCCCCCCCCACCCGCCCAGCAGCGACCGGCGTGGTGAAGTATGGCCAAACGTCCCAAAAACATGTTCCCGCTGGGTCAAGGCGAAGGAGTAGGAGGAGGAGCGCTTTGCATGTCGCAGCTCCCAGAGTGAGGGGGCGGTGTAGAGGGATGGGGGTGGGGGGGGGGTTCAGGTGTTTTCACCTCGGTTGAACCGATGCAAAGTGGGGGGGGGGGGGTGGGGGGGGTGAAAAGTGCGTTTCGTGTCGAGTTCGGCATTGGGCAGGCTACGGAAACGCACGCTGCAACGCACGCACGGGCGCACGCACAAACGTAGACACGGACGCACATACACGCACGTACACACACGCACACACAAACTTACACACGCACATACACACGGACGTACACACACGCACACACGCACATACACACACGGCCGTACACACACGCACACACGCCCACGAACATACACACAGACGCACACACATGCACGTACACACACGCGCACGCACACACGCCCACGCGCACACGCACACCGCACACGTACACACAGACGTACACACACGCACACGTACACACACGCGCACGCACACACGCCCACGAACATACACACAGACGCACACACACATGGTACAAAGCCAAATATCGCCCCCCTCTCCGACATATAGCCAATGACAGTATTGGGGCAAGTGCTGTTAGTGAGCACCTCTGACGGCTGACATGGCGCACGAGGGGGCGGGCGGCCAGCACCACGCCCGGCCGCCTTTGCCTCCCCAGTGGCGATGTTTTACACACGTACTCGTTTGAGGTCGGATCGACTTTTTTGGGGGTAAGGCCCTGGGACTGGTTAAAATATTCCCCGCGGTCAATGGGCGTGGACGGTAAACAAACTGGGTTTGGTGGGTTCACGGTGCGGTGCGCCTAACCGCATCGCCACCGCTCCCTGCACGCGCGTGCACACGCGCAGGCAGGCGCGCAAGCGTGTCTGCGCGCACAAGGAATGCACGCGGCGTGTGGCGATTCTCCTCCATACTTCACCCCGCTGGCAGAGGTCGCAAACGGGTTTTGATTCCTTACCCGTACCCGGCCGCACCAGGGTCGCAAACGGGTACCCGTACCCGTACCCGGCTGGGTACGGGTAGCCGGGTATCGGGTAGGGTACGGGTATCGGGTACCCGGTTGCGACATCTGCCCGCTGGTCAGTGGGGGGTTGCGGGAGAAGTTCAGATCTGGGTCAACTCCGATCTTTGATGAGGAACCCACCGGGGAGCCGTGCGCCTTTCAATCGTCGAGATGGAATTCTCACTTCGGCTTTTTCTGCGCGTCTCGTTCGTTGTCCTTCCTCCCCCCCGCCGCACGTCCGATTAGCGCGGTTGGCTACGTACGGTGCGAAAGAAGTTCAACACACCTGATGATGATGATGATGAAATTCATAACGCGACAATTTTGGCAGTGTAGTGTATAGTATAGTGTGGTGTACAATGGTGTAGCTATAGCAGTGTAGTGTGTAGTAGTGTAGTGTATAGTAGTGTAGTGTATAGTATGCTGGAAACTAGTGTAGTGTATAGTGTAGTGTATGATAGCTTGGTGTATAGTGTAGTGTAGTGTATATCAGTGTAGTGTATATCAGTGTAGTGTATAGTAGCTTCGCGTAGCGTGTAGTAGCGTAGTGTATACTAGTATACTGCATGGTAGTATAGCGTAGTGTATAGTGTATCGAGATGCCAGGTTGTAACAGTTCAAGTCCTTGGTGTTCGAAGCGTGAACGATAATTGATCTCGGGGTGGGCATGCTCACGGTGCGGCGTGCTCACTGTTTCCGCGCGCCGCCCCCAGTTTACGGGAAATGCAAAGGTGATGGGAATTACGTGCGCAGCAGTGCTCGCTGTAGAGTCGTGGAGAGAAACGTCCCTGTGCACGCTCGAGATGGCAATGAAGGCAAACAACGAAACGCTACAAAGTAGGCGGTGAAATGAGACAAAAAGAAACACCGGGGAATCGATTCTTGAGTCGTGGGTGGGGGGGGTCGCAACCCTGAATCGGGACGTTGGTGGAAGTGAAATTATAATTGGCCCTAATTGGGGGGAGGGGAGGAGGAGGGGGGGGAGGTGGATCCGACCGTTCAGTATTAGCCGTGAAGAAATCTTTCACGTTATCGAAATGAAATGTGTATGCGGAGCCTTGACCCCCAAGCGCCTTGGCAGGGAGTGAACAACGGTGCCGATGAATTCGACGGCGGAGATTTGGGGGGGTGGGGGGGGGGGCAGAATAGGCGAGAGGAGGGGTACACACGCGTGCGTGCGCGTGTGTACTTCTTTCGCACCGTACGTAGCCAAGCGTGATAATTTGAGATGTGGGGGAAGGACCACAAGCTATGTATGTTGAACTTCTTTCGCACCGTACGTAGCCAAGCGTGTTGATCGGAGTAAGGGGCAGGCATCAGGGGTCGTCGCGGCGTGCACGGTTGTGTGCTCGTCGCTGAATTGGACCTCGGCGTTGTGAATCAGCTGGTGGGTGAAGGCTTCCCGTTTGTGGTGGGGGTTGTTTTGGGGCCCTTGACCTCGCGACGCCGGTAGGTGGTGGAGGAGGCTGCCGATATTGACGCTTTTGTCGACCACGTGCACCGACTTTGCAAGCAATATATTGCATTCAAACTTATACATATTTTTTTTGTTATCTTGTAAAGCATTATTATTGTTAGTTTCACTACTGTTATTGCCTTTGAGAGTCGCCTCCACCCCCCACCACCCCCCACCACCACCCCCCAACCCCAACCACCAACCACCCCCCCAACCCCCACCACCCCCCACTACCACTCACCACCCCCCACCACCACCCACCACCAACCACCACCCCCCACCACCACCCCCCCACCCCCCACCACCACCCACCACCAACCACCACCCCCCACCACCACCCCAGACCACCCCCCACCACCCCCCACCACCCCCACCCCCCACCACCCCCCACCACCCCCACCCCCCACCACCCCCCACCACCCCCCACTACCACTCACCACCCCCCCACCCAACACCACTCCAACCCCCCGCCACCCCCCACCACCCACCCCCCCCCACCACCCCCCACCACCACCCCCCCACCCCCAACCACCAACCACCCCCCAACCCCCACCACCCCCCACCACCACCCCCCACCCCCCACCACCACCCACCACCAACCACCACCCCCCACCACCACCCCAGACCACCCCCCACCACCCCCCACCACCCCCACCCCCCACCACCCCCCACCACCCCCCACTACCACTCACCACCCCCCACCCAACACCACTCCAACCCCCCGCCACCCCCCCACCACCCACCCCCCCCCCCACCACCCCTCACCACCATTCCCCACCATTCCCCACCACCCCCACCACCCCCATCACCCACCACCACCACCCCCCACCACCCCCCACCACCCCCATCCCAAGCAGTGCTCACGTGCTGTCACACGTGGCACCCTCGGCCTAGACGTGTAGCTACAATCTCAGAGCTGTTCCTATGCTGTGATGTGTCTGGCTTTCGGCTTGACTGAGTTACCGATGACTGACTTACGGACTGACAGATTAACTGATTGACTAACCAACTTACCAGCTGACCGGCTGATTGAACAACTGACTGATGAAGTGAGTGACCGACTGCCCGACTTACTGGCTGATCAACCAACTCGCTGAGCGACTGACCAACCAACCAACCAACCGACTTATTGATCGATGGACTTACCCATCAACCGAAAAAATTAGTCACCACAGCAACTGACTCACCGATTCGATTGCCTAATTGATGGGCAAACCCTCCATCAAATGAACAAACTAACTACTTGATCGACCAACCACAAACAACTTATTCACGATAGCGGTTTTCCTCTTTGAGTTAGATCACGTGCATTTACAAATGTGTCGTTGAACCCGCCACCACCCGACACAGCCAATCAATGAGGTTGTGTCATGTAAACAAAACGTGTCAATTCGTTACGGTTGTGTGTCGGAGAGTAAACCCACAACAACATTTTACAATTCGAGCACTGTGACGTTTCGCTGGCAATCACCAACCACCAGCTTCATCTGACCCGATCGACCGACCGATTTACTCACCGACATACTGATCTACTGATCTACTGACCTTCTGATCTACTGATCTACTGACCTATTGACCTACTGACCTACTGATCTACTGATCTACTGACCTACTGATCTACTGATCTACTGATCTACTGACCTACTGACCTACTGATCTACTGATCTACTGACCTACTGACCTACTGATCTACTGATCTACTGATCTACTGACCCACTGACCTACTAATCTACTGATCTACTGACCTACTGACCTACTGATCTACTGATCTACTGATCTACTGACCTACTGACCTACTGACCTACTGACCTACTGATCTACTGATCTACTGACCTACTGATCTACTGATCTACTGACCTACTGATCTACTGACCTACTGACCTACTGACCTACTGATCTACTGATCTACTGACCTACTGATCTACTGATCTACTGATCGACCGACCGACCGACTGATCTGATACAATCGTCTCTTCCTCTGGCACGCACCTCCGGCAGGTAAACCGGCCAATCGCCATGAAGAAGGAGGCCATCCAAACGCGCAACCGCAAGAACTCGACGGGCGGCAAGGCCCGCCGGCGGCCTCGGAAGGGCCGGTCCGCGGCAAACGACGAAGCCTCGGACGCGGCGCTACGGCGGCCTCCCTTCTTCCACGCCGCCCTCACGGCCTCCGCGCTGCCCCCGCACCTCCTGGGTAGCCACCACCATCACCAGCACCACCAGCACCATCAGCACCAGCAGCACCACCAGCAGCAGCAGCAGCATCACCGTCTGCTCTCCCCGGCGTCGTTGGCGTTGGCGGTGCCGCACGGCATAGCCGGCGGAGCGACGCTTGCGTACCTCCCTCCGGACGGAGTGGCGCTGTCCGTTCAGCACCAGCAGCAGCAGCAGCAGTTTCAACACTACCAGCATCATCAGCAGCAGCCTCTACGCCCGCACCCCTCCGGCAATATGTTGACCGCCATGGGATAAATGCCGGCGCTGAGTGATGTCGGTGGTGGTGGTGATGGTGGTGATGATGATGAGGTTCGGTTGAAACAACTGCCAAACACAAGGCCACCGTGCGTGCGTGCGTACGTGCGTGCGTGCGGTTACATTGAATAGAATTTGTCATCAAGGTGCGCCGTTGCGTTGCCTGGAGAGGGACGCTGTTGGCTGGTAGTCTTTTCACGTCGTGGAGACGTGGCACAGTTTTGATGGGCACAATATTGCGTGCAAAACCAATTTGGATTTTTTTTATTTTATCGGATGAGACTCTGTGAAGGTTCTGCGCACCGCATTTGGACAACTGGAAGAGTAACCGTGTCGGGACCTGCGCCGGACGCTTTAAACGCAGGCCGCGAGTCTGCGTCACCGGATTCCTGGGGTACAAGTTCCAATATTTTACCGGAATTCTCAGTTCGTGCGTCCTTTATTCAGCCAGGCGAGAGCAAATTTAGATTTTATATATATAAATATATACGTGTTTCTTCACTTTGCAAAGATTATATTTGATACCATAGTTACGTGGGGGTACCGGCTTTTACTCGTCGTCAGTTTTCGTCGTGAGTTGTTTTTGTGCAGTTTTGACAAAGCGCCGATGTTTATTTTAAAGTTTTCCCGGCTGTGCCTTCATCTCGCCGTGGGCCCTTCCCCTGGGGGCCTCACGGCCCGCGCTGTCTCTCGAACGGTCGTTGGGCGCGTCGGACGACGACCCTTTTATAACGTTTTGCCCAAAGCGTACGTACGTTTGAACTTTTCGATTTAAAGCTTTCGTGACTGCAGGGATTCATCTTCTTGGTTCTTTCGGTAAAGTCACGTAGAAGGGAAATAATAAAAATAAAACAGAATAAAATAATTCTCACGACGTTTCGGCCACAACGCAAGCAGCCGTCCTCAGGTGAAGAATAGGTCTGTCGGAAAGACAGCGTCTGAAGATAGCGTCCATTCAGACGCTGTCTTTCCGACAGACCTGTTCTTCACCTGAGGACGGCTGCTTGCGTTGTCGCCGAAACGTCGTGAGAATTATTTTATTATGTTTTATTTTTATTATTTTATTATTTCCCTTCTACGTGACTTTACCGAAAGAACCAAGAAGACGTTTGAACTTCTTTCGCGCCGCGCGTGGCCAACCGTGCTACTCGGAGGTGCGGGTCGGGGGGGGGGAAGGACAACGAACAAAAACACGCCAACGAACGGGCAAACAGAATCGCACATCTCGACGGGACGGGCGAACGAACGCAGTGGCCGCCGATCGACTCGGGACGCAGCGACCGCTTTGGATTCATGAGAATATATTTTGTATTTCAGCGGAGTGACTCGGTTAACGTTCGATCGCTATTCTCATCAAACGAATCCCAGCCGCCATGGATCTTACACTTCGTACTCGCAGGCTCCGAGGCACGGATTTGCAGACTGCCCTGCTTGCTCCGCTGCATCCACGCACACACAAAGACAAAGATATACCCCGTGTAGCCTGAGCAGACTTTTTGGGGCAAGTGCTGTTCGCGAGTAGCACCTACGAAGGCCGGCACGGCAGGCGAGGGGGTGGGTGGCCAGCACCACGCCCCGGCCGCCTTTGTCTCCCCAGTGGCGATGTTTACTACACACCGCACCAGGTACTCATTATGAGGCCGAGTCGACCTAGAGGAGGCCCAGGATCGGTTCAGACATTCGTCACCGATGTTGGCCGTGAGCGGGAATCGAACTCGGTTCGTAACGCAGCGTAGCGCTAACCGCTACACACCACCGCTCCACACGCGCACGCACAACAGAATTCGTGCCCACGCGATGAGTTTGCACGCTTTGTCAGTGGACCGGGAACTTTGTGCGGATGGCACGTCCGGGGCGTGCCGGTTGGAAGGGAAGACCCATGAAAGCACCGGGGCCATCCCCGCCAAACCGGGGGACGTATCTGGGTAGCCTCGGTCGAACGAGGGCAGGAGGTTAGGGGTGGCTGTTGGTGGCGGGGGGGAGGGGAGCCGTGGGGATGGGTTGAGCGGAGGCCAAACGCATCGCGAGGCGCGACGGCGCAGGAAGTCGTTCCGCTCACGTATGACCGGTGAATCAACACGAGCGCTCGGCGAACACAATACTGCGCCCGGCGGCGAGAGGCTCCGGGGGGTGCACGACTGGGCGACCGGGAGACGAGGACTCGGACTCACGCGACAGAGAGGTCTTCCCCGAGCTGCCTCACCGCTCACCTCCCGCTCACCTCCCGCTCACCTCCCGATCACCTCTCGCTCACCTCCCGCTCACCTCCCGATCACCTCCCGCTCACCTCCCGCTCACCTCCCGCTCACCTCTCGCTCACCTCTCGCTCACCTCCCGCTCACCTCCCGATCACCTCCCGCTCACCTCCCGCTCACCTCCCGCTCACCTCTCGCTCACCTCTCGCTCACCTCTCGCTCACCTCCCGCTCACCTCCCGCTCACCTCCCGCTCACCTCTCGCTCACCTCCCGATCACCTCCCGATCACCTCCCGCTCACCTCCCGATCACCTCCCGCTCACCTCCCGCTCACCTCTCGCTCACCTCCCGCTCACCTCCCGATCACCTCCCGCTCACTTCCCGATCACCTCCCGCTCACCTCTCGCTCACCTCCCGCTCACCTCTCGCTCACCTCCCGATCACCTCCCGCTCACCTCCCGCTCACTTCCCGCTCACCTCCCGATCACCTCCCGCTCACCTCCCGATCACCTCTCGCTCACTTCCCGCTCACCTCTCGCTCACCTCCCGATCACCTCCCGCTCACCTCCCGCTCACTTCCCGCTCACCTCCCGATCACCTCCCGATCACCTCCCGATCACCTCTCGCTCACCTCCCGCTCACCTCCCGCTCACCTCCCGCTCACCTCCCGCTCACTTCCCGCTCACCTCCCGATCACCTCCCGATCACCTCCCGATCACCTCCCGCTCACCTCCCGCTCACCTCCCGCTCACCTCCCGATCACCTCCCGCTCACCTCCCGATCACCTCTCGCTCACCTCCCGCTCACCTCCCGCTCACCTCCCGCTCACTTCCCGCTCACCTCCCGATCACCTCCCGCTCACTTCCCGCTCACCTCTCGCTCACCTCCCACTCACCTCCCGCTCACCTCCCGCTCACTTCCCGCTCACCTCCCGATCACCTCCCGCTCACCTCCCGCTCACCTCCCGATCACCGCCCGCTCACTTCCCGCTCACCTCCCGATCACCTCCCGCTCACCTCCCGATCACCTCCCGCTCACCTCCCGATCACCTCTCGCTCACCTCCCGATCACTTCCCGCTCACCTCCCGCTCACCTCCCGATCACTTCCCGCTCACCTCCCGATCACCTCTCGCTCACCTCCCGATCACTTCCCGCTCACCTCCCGATCACCGCCCGCTCACCTCCCGATCACCTCCCGATCACCTCCCGCTCACCTCCCGATCACCTCCCGCTCACCTCCCGATCACCTCTCGCTCACCTCCCGATCACTTCCCGCTCACCTCCCGATCACCGCCCGCTCACCTCCCGATCACCTCCCGATCACCGCCCGCTCACCTCCCGATCACCTCCCGATCACCTCTCGCTCACCTCCCGATCACTTCCCGCTCACTTCCCGCTCACCTCCCGATCACTTCCCGCTCACCTCCCGATCACCTCCCGCTCACCTCCCGATCACCTCTCGCTCACCTCCCGATCACTTCCCGCTCACCTCCCGATCACCGCCCGCTCACTTCCCGCTCACCTCCCGATCACCGCCCGCTCACCTCCTGCTCACCTCCACGCGTTCCTCAGCGTCGCTCCGAGAACGGCGAACTGCCCGTGCCGTAGTCATGCCGCGTCGGGGGCGACCGCGGGGTTCAATAAACAAACCTCCCCCTCCCACCGTCCCACCTCCCAAAAAAAACCAGCGAAACGTGCCGATGCTGTTGCTTTAGCGAGGGCCGTGGTGGCGTGCTGCAATCGGTAGTTCGATCAGCCCCCATTCTTCTCTCCACTAACAAACCAGCAGACCGGCGACCTTGGCGTGGCGTGTCCCAGCCCGTCGCGTATCCGCACCGACCAATTAACCGCCACCCCCCCACCCCCCCCACCACGGCACCGTCCCCCCACACCGCACGCGAACCCAGCGCAGAACGGCAGCGTTTGGCGAGCGGCGTGTCGCGAAAACGCGGCCACGTTGCAACGCCGAGGCCACCATCCTAGCGAGTTGGGGTGTAGGCGACGGACCGTGAGGTTGTTTTCTAGGCCGCCCGGCCGTGTTGGTATTCTAGAGCAATAACTATCGTATTACAAATGTTCGTTTTTATTTGAGCAGGTAAGGCCCTACCGAGCTGCTCAACGAAGTGCCTTATCATCACGCGGACATTGATAGCAGCTCCTATGCTGGACGGTGCCCGGACGTTGTGGAGGTGGTGGTGGTGCGGTGGTGGTAGTGGTGCGCGTGATGGCGTGAAAAAGCCAAACACAAGCCGACCCCGGCACGTGCCGCCTTGTGAGCGGTGTGCGTTTCCGTCGCGGGGGTCGCAGGAATTTTGCTGGCGAAATGAAAATGCCGCGAAACGAAATCCGCGTGCGAAAAAAAGATTTAAAAAAGAAAAAAAATTGGTTTGCGGAGCGAGAGGAGGCCTCACGAGAGGTCACGGCGGAGACGCTCCCCCCCCCCGATCCGCTCGCTCCCGGAGTTGCCGCTCACCGCACGCTCAGACCGGGCGCACGGGGGGGGGTGGGGCTGCTGCTGCTGCTGCCTCGCGCGGTAGAGGCCACCAAGCACCCCAAGGGCTCCCGCCGCAGCAGACTCGATTTGTGCGGGGAGTGGGGGGGGCCCAGCGGGCATTGCGCTCGTTAAGCTCCCCCACCCCCCCCCCCCGCCACCATCATCACCCATCCACCATGACCACCACTCCCCCCACCACCACCCCCACCACCACCACCCTCCACCACCACCATCATTACCCCCCCACCACCATCACCACCACCCCCATCACCCAACCACCATCACCCATCCATCACCACCACCCCCACCACCACCACCCCCCCCACCACCACCATCACCCAACCACCATCGCCACCACCACCCCCATCACCACCACCACCCACACCACCACCCCCACCGCCATCACCACCACCACCCCCGCCACCACCATCACCAACCCCACCACCACCACCATCACCACCCCCACCACCATCACCACCACCATCGTGAAAGGTTCTCGAGTTCAAAGCCTGACCCCGGGGTGCGGGTTGCTTCGAGTCCCGGCACGCAACGAAGTCGCCTCGTGTTTGCTGCCCGTCTCTTTTTATTATTTTTATATTCTTGCCTTGATAGTTAATTAATTAATTTATTTTTAAAAGCGTACGGATCCAAGGCGTTCGCGCGCGACTTCACTCCGCCGAAAGCGTCTGCGTCGTGTGGGTGACGGCGGTGGTGACGGTGACGATGTCGATGCACGCACATGAGAGACAGGGAGAGAGACTCTGCGTGGACTTGAGCCGCTACGACTCACACCCCCCAAACCTTCCCTTCTGCACTCTCGCCGATTTGCGCGTCGGTTATTTTATTTTAAGTTTGTTAGGACCGCCCCCACCCCCCCAACTCAGGGACGGACTCGAGACTCGATTGAGGCTCGAAACTCACTCGGCAGAAGAACATGAAACCGTCGCCCCTTTGGATAAGAGAGCCACTTGGGGACTCGTCGTTGGGAGAAATGCCGGCCCATCCCCATAGCCCATCGTCATAGCCCATCCTCATAGCCCATCCTCATTGCCCATCATCATAGCCCATCACCATAGCCCATCCTCATAGCCCATCATCATAGGCCATCACCATAGCCCATCCTCATAGCTCATCGTCATAGCCCATCCTCATAGCCCATCCTCATAGCCCATCCTCATTGCCCATCATCATAGCCCATCACCATAGCCCATCCTCATAGCCCATCATCATAGCCCATCCTCATAGCCCATCACCATAGCCCATCATCATAGCCCATCCTCATAGCCCATCATCATAGCCCATCTTCATAGCCCATCACCATAGCCCATCATCATAGCCCATCCTCATAGCCCATCATCATAGCCCATCCTCATAGCCCATCACCATAGCCCATCCTCATAGCCCATCCTCATAGCCCATCCTCATAGCCCATCATTGCCCATCATCATAGCCCATCGCCATAGCCCATCACCATAGCCCATTCTCATAGCCCATCATTGCCCATCATCATAGCCCATCGCCATAGCCCATCACCATAGCCCATTCTCATAGCCCATCGTCATAGCCCATCGGTGGAGCGAGTGAGTGAGGGTGGGGGCTCCCCGGGGGGGGGGGGGGGGGGAGGGTCGAGTCGTCGTTATTTATTTATTGTGCGACTGTGACGTCAGAAGAGATTTTGACGCCATTTTCGCCGCGTGGTGTTTTTGTTCGTGCCGTTGGCTCCTCGTGGCCGTCACGAGCCCGCGCGCGTCACCACCTCGCGGGTTCTTTTACGACCGATTTCCAACTTCCGCTAGTTTCTATTTCGACTGTCGATTTGTATTTGTCATCGGGAGATGTTGAAGTGGTGGTGCTGGTGGGGGGGGGGGGTGATTGAGGTTTGCGTAGCCGCAGTTTTGTTTCTTCCTCCGCCCCCCACCCAGCCCCCCAAATTTCTCCATTCCACGGTCGTATGGAACGTGCTCCACGGATTCGGGAGAGACATCCACGGGTTGCGAGATTCGTGTCGGTGAACGATCATTAATGAGCGGTTATTCATTATTGATTTTGAAGCTTTCGTGACTGCAGGAATCCATACTTTTTGGTTTCTTACGGTAAAGTCACGTGGGTAGAAAAATTAAATAAATCGCGACGTTTCGGGCGCAACACACCTGATGACGGACGCTTGTGTTGCGCCCGAAACGTCGTGATTTATTTTATTTAATTTTCATACCTCCGTGACTTTACCGAAAGAACCATAGAGTATGGTTATTCATTATTTGACGTCGCTCCTTGAGGTGTTTTTTTTTTGTTTAAAACGGAGAGAAAAAAGACGTTCAATTGCACCACCACCATCATCACCCTCCCCCGCCCCACAGTATTTCGCGTTTACTCGTTTGCAAGTGTTACCGCCAACCAGCTTGTGTCAATTTTTTTTTCTTCAATAAAGAACAATGATGACGATGATGATGATTGTGACGAGTCGACCCGTTCGTTAACGCGTTGTCGATCATCGTCGTTTCTAACGAGGTTCGTGGTCGTCGTCGAGCCACGCTCTATCCACTGCTGGATGATGACCCCCCCCCCCCAAGCTGCACGCCATGTCCACTCACGTGGGCGGCCGGGCGAATGGGTGAGCGACCGAGTAGGTGAGCGAGTGGGTGAGCGACCGAGTGGGTGAGCGAGCGGGGAGCGAGCGGGTGAGCGAGTGGGTAAGCGACCGAGTGGGTGAGCGAGTGGGTGAGCGACCGAGTTGGTGAGCGAGTGGGTGAGCGACCGAGTGGGTGAGCGAGCGGGTGAGCGAGCGGGTGAGCGAGTGGGTAAGCGAGTGGGTGAGCGAGTGGGTGAGCGAGTGGGTGAGCAGGCGAGTGAGTGGGTGAGCGAGTGGGTGAGCGAGTGGGTGAGCGGGCGGGCAAGCGAGTGGGTGAGCGACCGAGTGGGTGAGCGAGCGAATAAGTGAGCGACCGAGTGGGTGAGCGAGCGAGTGAGTGAGCGAATGGGTGAGTGGGTGAGCGGGCTAGCGAGTGAGCGGGTGAGCGAACGGGGTGAGCGGGCGGGCGAGTGAGTGAACTCTCTCCACGTGGCATCCATCGTCACTCCCCCCCACGTGACACCCATCGTCAGGGTGATTTCACGTCCTGCCCCAGGGACCGGTCCTGCCCGAACGTAGCAGCATCGAGATCCTTGCTGCGATTCTTTAGCTCGAATTAATGTCCACTCCATGACAAGCCGCTTTGTTGAGCTCTCATTTGTGGCCAGGTCGCTTCTGGAAAAAAAACAAATCGATGCTTCAGTGGTAGGATGGGTTGACGATGACAATGTTAACGATGACACCGATGTTGATGACAATGATAACGATGACACCGATGATGACGATGACGATGATGACGATGATGACAATGATAACGATGACACCGATGATGACAATGACGACGATGACAATGATAACGATGACACCGATGACGATGATGACGATGATAACGATGACACCGATGACGATGATGACGATGATGACAATGATAACGATGACACCGATGATGATGAAAATGATAACGATGACACCGATGATGAAGATGATGACAATGATAACGATGACACCGATGATGAAGATGATGACAATGATAACGATGACACCGATGATGATGAAAATGATAACGATGACACCGATGATGACGATGATAACGATGACACCGATGATGAAGATGATGACAATGATAACGATGACACCGATGATGAAGATGATGACAATGATAACGATGACACCGATGATGATGACAATGATAACGATGACACCGATGACGATGATGACGATGATAACGATGACACCGATGACGATGATGACGATGATGACAATGATAACGATGACACCGATGATGATGAAAATGATAACGATGACACCGATGATGAAGATGATGACAATGATAACGATGACACCGATGATGAAGATGATGACAATGATAACGATGACACCGATGATGATGAAAATGATAACGATGACACCGATGATGACGATGATAACGATGACACCGATGATGAAGATGATGACAATGATAACGATGACACCGATGATGAAGATGATGACAATGATAACGATGACACCGATGATGATGACAATGATAACGATGACACCGATGATGAAGATGATGACAATGATAACGATGACACCGATGACGATGATGACGATGATAACGATGACACCGATGATCGTGAGCATGACGACGATGTGATTAGGCAGCAGCCTGGGCGCGACCGTGCGAGGAGACGACACACAGACACACAGAACGACACACACACACAGACACACAGATACAGAACGACACAGACACACACAGACACACAGAACGACACACACACAGACACACACAGACACACACAACAAGATTTGGGGGGGCTCCCACCTGGCAGATTTCTGAGCTGACACAATGTGGTCACTACGCCACTGCCGGCAACGATACGTGTTGACGATTTATTGCTTTGTCTCATTGTTGTTGTTGTTGACGCTGTTGTTGTTGTTGTTGCTTTTCTATTCGTTCCCCCGAGTGTGGGAACGGCAGAGGAGGAACTGTGGGAATGCGCGGCGAGGCGTTCTGTGTCTGTCTGTGTGTGTGTCTGTATGTGCATGTGTGTGTCTGTGTATGTGTGCGTGTCTGTGTGTGTGTGTCCGGCAAAACAACCTCCTACCTCCTCGCGGTGCCGGATGGGCAACATTGTCGTGGGCAGTGCTGTGGGGGGAGGGTCAATGCCCATTGGCCTCTCCCCTCATGGCGTCTGTGGCCACCACAGTGGCTAAACGGGGGCTCTGGACGGGTGCGAGGGGCTGGTAACCCCTCCACCTTCAATTAACCACCACTAAACTACGAAGTAAACATAGACCTGTAACTAATAAGCTTGTGCCGGAGGCCCCGGGGGGTCAGGCTTTTATGATGTCTCCTGGCCAAACCCCATTTGGCGGAGCCAGGAGATTGAATTTTCACCCTCGAGGCTCCTCCAGAAACAACGAAAAACCATTGCGGATGGCCACGTGGAATGTTCGAACGCTCACTGCGGAGGAGAGGCTGCCACTCCTCTGTCGGGAGCTGGACCGGTACCGTCTGGATCTCTGTGGCATTCAGGAGGTCCGGTGGACTGGTTCTGGATCCTGCCACCATGAGGGGTGGACAGTCCTCTACTCGGGGCAGGAGACTGCCAAACAACAGGGTGTGGCTCTTCTTCTGAACAAAAGAATGAAGGGGGCGTGGGAGCGTGGCGGTGAGGTGTGGGAAGCTGTAAGCCCCAGGATACTTTGGGCTCGCCTTCCCATCAATCAGAGGCGAGGAATGGTGGTCGTGGTTACTTATGCCCCCACCGAAGACGAACATCCGTGGAGGGATGCAGGCAAAGCCGATGAGTCAGACGCTTTCTATGACCTCCTGTCACAGGTGCTGGCTAAAGTGGCCACTCGGGAAAGAGTCATCTTGTTGGGTGACTTCAATGCCCGAGTTGGTCATGATGCTGACACCTGGTCTGGAGTGATTGGAAGGCATGGGCCAGATCAGCTCAATAATAACGGTAGGAGGCTGCTAGATTTTTGTGCAGCCCATGGGCTTGTAATTACCAACACGCTCTTCCGGCATCGGCGCATCCACACAACATCATGGATACATGCCGGGTCCAAGCAAGAACATCTGCTGGACTACATAGTGACGGACCAGCGGATGCGAGCCCATGTCCTTGACACCAGGACCTACCGTGGAGCTGATCTGCCCTCTGACCATCGACTAGTCATCTGTAAGATGCGCCTGCCATTCTTCCACTCCGGTGGTGGGTGTACACCCAGGATCCCATTCCAACCAAAAGTGGCCTGGTCTCAGTTAGCTGATGAAAGTTGCAAGCGAGAATTTCATCATCGCTTGCAGCTGGGGTTGGCATCGTCCCCCACTCCACCTGATGTCGAGGGTAAATGGGCGAGGTTTAAGACTGTGACTCATGCAGCTGCAATGGCTGCTTTGGGTACGCGGTCCAGACCTCCCCAGAAACCCTGGCTGACGGAGGAGGTGTTCAGGTTAATTGAGAAAAAGCGACAGGCCCACTCTCATCGCCTACAGCATCCCACGTCAGAGAATGAGGAGGTTTACCGCAGCCTTCGCTCGGAGGTTCGGAGAGCCGTGAGGCGCTGCAAGGATGGGTGGTGGTCGCGGGTTGCTGAGGAGATGGAGTCTGCCTCAGTGGCCCGCGATCACAAATCACTATTTAACTCCATCAAAAAAGTAACCTGCAGCGCCACACCTATTACCATCATTAGAGGAAAAAACGGTGATCCAATCTCCGACCCCCAGGAACAGGTTTGCAGATTTGCTGAGCATTTCTGTGAGGTCCTGGGGGAGGGAAAATCTCTCAGCCAGGAAAACATCATGGCACAAAGTGGGGATAACCCTGCTGAGGCTGCGGTGCCTCAAATATTGGAAGAGGTCACCCCCTGTGAGTGGCTGGCTGAGGTGCCAGCTGTTGAGGAAGTACTGAGGGCGATCCGGAGTCTGAGACCAGGGAAGGCACCGGGCAGAGATGATCTCCCAAGCGAAATGCTGAGGGAGGGTGGCGTTTGTGCACAGACTGCCCTATATGACATCATAACAACAGTCTGGACCACTGGACGGGTTCCGCAGGACTGGAAGGATGCCCTGGTGGTCCCCCTCTTTAAGAAGGGGGACCGTGCCGACTGTAACAACTACAGGGGCATCTCACTCCTCAGTGTGCCGGGTAAGGTCCTGGCAAGGATTATTCAACATCGCCTTGCTAGGCACGCTGAGGAGAGGCTTGCGGAGCCCCAATGCGGTTTCAGGAAAGGGCGGTCCTGCACAGATGCCATATTTTCTGTCCGTCTGCTACAGCAGAGGTGTAGGGAATTCCAAAAAGACCTACATCTCTGCTTTATTGACCTGGTCAAGGCCTATGATACCATCAGTAGGACTGGGCTCTGGGTTGTTCTTCGTGCTTTCGGAGTCCCTGACCCTCTGCTCACGATTATTAAGGACCTTCATGATGGTGAGCGGGCCCGGGTAAAACTACGTGGCCGGGAGTCGGAGCCTTTCCCTGTACACCTTGGGGTGCGACAGGGATGTCCTTTGGCTCCCACATTATTTAACATCTATTTCGACTGCGTAGTTCGTGAAGCCTTCAATAGCTGTACCGGGGGAATTTCCATTTGGTACAGATATAATGGGAGGCTGATCGACGCCCGGGTGCGATCAAGGGATGGCTCCCTATTGGTCAACCACGTTATGTATGCCGATGATTTGGTAATATCTGCTCATTCAGAAGAGGAGTTGGAGACGCTGCTGCTGAGACTGGAGCGTGCCACTAAGAGGTGGGGCCTTACCATCAGCCCCACCAAAACTAAGCACCTGCCTGGGTATTTTGTACCATCGGACACTCCACCCCCACAACTCCCAATTGGTGATGGGGCAGTTGTGGAGAGAGTGGAGAGTTTCCCATACCTGGGCAGTGTGCTTATGACCGGCTCCAGTTTATCAGCAGAGGTCTCACTCCGAATCAGTCGAGCGGCAATATCTTTTCATCGGTTGCGTAACGCTGTGTGGAAGCTACCTGGTCTGTCGCTCCGCACGAAGCTTCAGGTTTTCTCGGCCACGGTCATTCCCTCCCTTCTCTACGCTTGCGAAACGTGGACCCCCCTAGTGGAGCATCTTCGCCGGTTGGAAACATTTAGGCTGGCCTGCCTACGATCCATCCTGGGTTTAACCAGGCTGGATTGTGTGAGGAGCTCACAAGTCCTTGAAAGATCTGGGCAAAGTCCCATCAGTGAGCTCCTCCGGCAGGCAAGGCTGCGTTGGCTGGGTCATGTAGCCCGCATGCCCAGCCACCGCATGCCTAAACAGCTTTTGTTCGGCCGGATCGAGGGGGCTAAACGGGCGCGGCACGGGCTAGAGAAGAGATGGAGTGATGTGGTACAGGAGGACGTGGAGCTGAGTGGACTTGCCGATGACTGGTACCAGCGGTGTCAAGATCGGCCTCAGTGGAGGAGGCTCGTGAAGGACGCTACTGGGCAGTTGGAGGCAGTCGCCCTCCAACAACAACGGAGGGCGGAGGATCGACGCTCACAACAACGAGCGGAGCGCCGGGTGGCTAAAGCACAGCAAGTTGGTACAGTAGGGGGCACAGGTGGTGCATCAGCCAGTCATCTCGGTCATCTCGGTCAGTCGACCCGTGGCACATGGGTCTGCCCCGTGACCTCCTGCCAGCGGGCGTTCGACACTTCACGTGGCCTCAAGGTGCACATGGCCTGGCACAAGCGTCGTGGTGACGTCACCGCCACTTAGTGGCGAATGGCGGTTGTTGTTGTTGTTGTCTGTGTGTGTGTGTGACTGTGTGTGTGTCTGTGTGTGTATGTGTGTGTATGTGTGTGTCTGTCTGTGTGTGTGTCTGTGTGTCTGTGTGTGTGTCTGTGTGTGTGTGTGACTGTGTGTGTGTGTCTGTGTGTGTGTCTGTGTGTCTGTGTGTGTGTGACGGTGTGTTTAAGTCGTGGAGGGATGCAGGCAAAGCCGATGAGTCAGATGCCTTCTATGACCTCCTGTCACAGGTGCTGGCTAAAGTGGCCACTCGGGACAGAGTCATCCTGTGGGGTGACTTCAATGCCTGAGTTGGTCATGACGCTGGCACCTGGTCTGGAGTTATTGGAGGGCATGGGCCAGATCAGCTCAATAACAACGGTAGGAGGCTGCTAGATGTTTGTGCAGCCCATGGGCTTGTAATTACCAACACGCTCTTCCGACATCGGCGCATCCACACAACATCATGGATGCATGCCGGGTCCAAGCAAGAACATCTGCTGGACTACATAGTGACGGACCAGCGGATGCGAGCCCATGTTCTTGACACCAGGACCTACCGTGGAGCTGATCTGCCCTCTGACCATCGACTAGTCATCTGTAAGATGCGCCTGCCATTCTTCCACTCCGGTGGTGGGTGTACACCCAGGACCCCATTCCAACATAAAGTGGCCTGGTCTTAGTTAGCTGATGAAAGATGCAAGCGAGAATTTCATCATCGCTTGCGGCTGGGGTTGGCATCGTACCCCACTCCTCCTGATGTCGAGGGTAAATGGGCGATGTTTAGGACTGTGATTCATGCAGCTGCAATGGCTGCTTTGGGTACGCGGTCCAGACCTCCCCAGAGACCCTGGCTGACAGAGGAGGTGTTCAGGATAGTTGAGAAAAAGCGACAGGCCCACTCTCATCGGCTACAGCATCCCACGTCAGAGAATGAGGAGGCTTACCGCAGCCTTCGCTCGGAGGTTCAGAGAGCCGTAAGGCGCTGCAAGGATGAGTGGTGGTCGCGGGTTGCTGAGGAGATGGAGTCTGCCTCAGTGGCCCGCGGTCACAAATCACTATTTAACTCCATCAAAAAAGTAACCTGCAGCACCACACCTATTACCATCATTAGGGGAAAAAACGGTGATCCAATCTCCGACCCCCAGGAACAGGTTTGCAGATTTGCTGAGCATTTCTGTGAGGTCCTGGGGGCGGGGAAATGCCTCAGCCAGGAAAACATCATGGCACAAAGTGAGGATGACCCTGCTGAGGCTGCGGTGCCTCAAATATTGGAAGAAGTCACCCCCTGTGAGTGGATGGCTGAGGTGGCATCTGATGAGGAAGTACTGAAGGCGATCCGGAGTCTGAGACCAGGAAAGGCACCGGGCAGAGATGATCTCCCAAGCGAAATGCTGAGGGAGGGTGGCGTTTGTGCACAGACTGCCCTATATGACATCATAACAACAGTCTGGACCACTGGACGGGTTCCGCAGGATTGGAAGGATGCCCTGTTGGTCCCCATCTTTAAGAAGGGGGACCGCACAGACTGTAACAACTACAGGGGCATCTCACTCCTCAGTGTGCCGCGAAAGGTCCTGGCAAGGATTATTCAACATCGCCTTGCTAGGCACGCTGAGGAGAGGCTTGTGGAGCCCCAATGCGGTTTCAGGAAAGGGCAGCCCTGCACAGATGCCATATTTTCTGTCCGTCTGCTACAGCAAAGGTGTAGGGAATTCCTACAAAACCTACATCTCTGCTTTATTGACCTGGTCAAGGCCTATGATACCATCAGTAGGCCTGGGCTCTGGGTTGTTCTTCGTGCTTTCGGAGTCCCTGACACTCTGCTCATGATCATTAAGGACCTTCATGATAGTGAGCGGGTCATGGTAAAACTACGTGGCTGGGAGTCAGAGCCTTTCCCTTTACATCTTGGGGTGCGACAGGGATGTCCTCTGGCTCCCACATTATTTAACATCTATTTTGACCACGTAGTTCGTGAAGCCTTCAATAGCTGTACCGAGGGAATTTCCATTTGGTACAGATATAATGGGAGGCTGATCGATGCCCGGGTGCGATCAAGGGATGGCTCCCTATTGGTCAACCACGTTATGTATGCCGATGATTTGGTAATAGCTGCTCATTCAGAGGAGGAGTTGGAGACGCTGCTGCTGAGACTGGAGAATGCAACTAAGAGGTGGGGCCTTACCATCAGCCCCACCAAAACTAAGCACCTGCCTGGGTATTTTGTACCATCGGACACTCCACCCACACAACTCCCAATCGGTGATGGGGCAGTAGTGGAGAGAGTGGAGAGTTTCCCATACCTGGGCAGTGTGCTTATGACCGGCTCCAGTTTAACAGCAGAGGTCTCACTCCGAATCAGTCGAGCGGCAATATCTTTTCATCGGTTGCGTAACGCTGTGTGGAAGCTACCTGGTCTGTCGCTCCACACGAAGCTTCAGGTCTTCTCGGCCACGGTCATTCCCTTCCTTCTCTACGCTTGCGAAACGTGGACCCCCCTAATGGAGCATCTTCGCCGGTTAAAAACATTTAGGCTGGCCTGCCTACGATCCATCCTGGGTTTAACCAGGCTGGATTGTGTGAGGAGCTCACAAATCCTTGAAAGATCTGGGCAAAGTCCCATCGGTGAGCTCCCCCAGCAGGCAAGGCTGCGTTGGCTGGGTCATGTAGCCCGCATGCCCAGCCACTGCATGCCTAAACAGCTTTTTTTCGGCCGGATCGAGGGGGCTAAACGGGCGCGGCACAGGCTAGAGAAGAGATGGAGTGATGTAGTGCAGGAGGACGTGGAGCTGAGTGGACTTGCCGATGACTGGTACCAGCGGTGTCAAGATCGGCCTCTGTGGAGGAGGATCGTCAAGTACGCTACTGGGCAGTTGGAGGCAGTCACCCTCCAACAACAACGGAGGGCGGAGGAGCGACGCTCACAACAACGAGCGGAGTGCCGGGTGGCTAAAGCACATAAAGTTGGCACAGTAGGGGGCACAGGTGGTGCATTAGCCAGTCATCTCGGTCATCTCAGTCAGTCAACCCGTGGCACCTGGGTCTGCCCCGTGACCTCCTGCCAGGGGGCGTTCGACACCTCACGTGGCCTCAAGGTGCACATGGCCTGGCGCAAGCGTCGTGATGACGTCACCGCCACTTAGTGGCGAATGGCGGTTGTTGTTGTATGTGTGTGTCTGTGTGTGTCTGTATGTGTGTCGTTCTGTGTGTCTGTGTGTGTCTGTATCTGTGTCGTTCTGTATCTGTGTGTGTGTCGTTCTGTGTGTCTGTGTATCGTTCTGTGTGTGTCTGTGTGTGTGTCGTTCTGTGTCTGTCTGTGAGTCTCTGTGTGTGTCTGTGGGTCTCTGTGTGTCTGTGGGTCTCTGTGTGTCTCTGTGTGTGTCTGTGGGTCTCTATGTGTGTCTGTGGGTCTCTGTATGTGGGTCTCTGTGTGTGTCTGTGGGTCTCTCTGTGTGTGTCTGTGGGTCTCTGTGTGCGTCTGTGGGTCTCTGCGAGTCCGTGGGTCTCCGTGTGTCTGTGTGAGTCTATGGGTCTGTGTGAGTCTATGGGTCTGTGTGAGTCTATTGGTCTGTGTGAGTCTATGGGTCTGTGTGAGTCTATGGGTCTGTGTGAGTCTATGGGTCTCTGTGTGAGTCTTTGGGTCTGTGTGAGTCTATGGGTCTTTGTGAGTCTATGGGTCTGTGTGAGTCTATGGGTCTCTGTGTGAGTCTATGGGTCTCTGTGTGAGTCTATGGGTCTTTGTGACTCTATGGGTGTGTGTGAGTCTATGGGTCTCTGTGTGAGTCTATGGGTCTCTGTGTGAGTCTATGGGTCTGTGTGAGTCTATGGGTCTCTGTTTGAGTCTATGGGTCTCCGTGTGAGTCTATGGGTCTGTGTGAGTCTATGGGTCTTTGTGAGTCTATGGGTCTGTGTGAGTCTATGGGTCTGTGTGAGTCTATGGGTCTTTGTGAGTCTATGGGTCTCTGTGTGAGTCTATGGGTCTGTGTGAGTTTATGGGTCTCTGTGTGAGTCTATGGGTCTCTGTGTGAGTCTATGGGTCTCTGTGTGGGTCTGTGGGTCTCTGTGTGAGTCTATGGGTCTGTGTGAGTCTATGGGTCTCTGTGTGAGTCTATGGGTCTCTGTGTGAGTCTATGGGTCTCTGTGTGAGTCTATGGGTCTCTGTGTGGGTCTATGGGTGTATGTGTGAGTCTATGGGTCTCTGTGTGGGTCTATGGGTCTCTGTGTGAGTCTATGGGTCTCTGTGTGAGTCTGTTGGTCTGTGTGAGTCTATGGGTCTCTGTGTGAGTCTATGCGTCTCTGTGTGAGTCTATGGGTCTGTGTGTGGGTCTGTTGGTCTGTGTGAGTCTATGGGTCTCTGTGTGGGTCTGTGGGTCTCTGTGTGAGTCTATGGGTCTGTGTGAGTCTATGGGTCTCTGTGTGAGTCTATGGGTCTGTGTGTGGGTCTGTTGGTCTGTGTGAGTCTATGGGTCTCTGTGTGAGTCTATGGGTCTGTGTGTGGGTCTGTTGGTCTGTGTGAGTCTATGGGTCTCTGTGTGAGTCTATGGGTCTCTGTGTGGGTCTATGGGTGTCTGTGTGAGTCTATGGGTCTCTGTGTGGGTCTATGGGTCTCTGTGTGAGTCTATGGGTCTCTGTGTGAGTCTGTTGGTCTGTGTGAGTCTATGGGTCTCTGTGTGAGTCTATGGGTCTCTGTGTGAGTCTATGGGTCTGTGTGTGGGTCTGTTGGTCTGTGTGAGTCTATGGGTCTCTGTGTGGGTCTGTGGGTCTCTGTGTGAGTCTATGGGTCTGTGTGAGTCTATGGGTCTCTGTGTGAGTCTATGGGTCTGTGTGTGGGTCTGTTGGTCTGTGTGCGTCTATGGGTCTCTGTGTGAGTCTATGGGTCTGTGTGTGGGTCTGTTGGTCTGTGTGAGTCTATGGGTCTCTGTGTGAGTCTATGGGTCTCTGTG
Source organism: Lampetra planeri (assembly GCF_965212315.1). Lineage (NCBI taxonomy): Eukaryota > Metazoa > Chordata > Hyperoartia > Petromyzontiformes > Petromyzontidae > Lampetra > Lampetra planeri. The sequence goes on along the minus strand of NW_027615178.1, from coordinate 3,434 downwards.
TGGGTCTATGGGTCTCTGTGTGAGTCTATGGGTCTCTGTGTGAGTCTGTTGGTCTGTGTGAGTCTATGGGTCTCTGTGTGAGTCTATGGGTCTCTGTGTGAGTCTATGGGTCTGTGTGTGGGTCTGTTGGTCTGTGTGAGTCTATGGGTCTCTGTGTGGGTCTGTGGGTCTCTGTGTGAGTCTATGGGTCTGTGTGAGTCTATGGGTCTCTGTGTGAGTCTATGGGTCTGTGTGTGGGTCTGTTGGTCTGTGTGAGTCTATGGGTCTGTGTGAGTCTATGGGTCTCTGTGTGGGTCTGTTGGTCTGTGTGAGTCTATGGGTCTCTGTGTGAGTCTATGGGTCTCTGTGTGAGTCTATGGGTCTCTGTGTGAGTCTATGGGTCTCTGTGTGAGTCTATGGGTCTCTGTGTGAGTCTATGGGTCTCTGTGTGGGTCTATGGGTCTCGGTGTGGGTCTATGGGTCTCTGTGTTAGTCTATGGGTCTCTGTGTGAGTCTATGGGTCTCTGTGTGGGTCTGTTGGTCTCTGTGTGAGTCTATGGGTCTCTGTGTGGGTCTATGGGTCTCTGTGTGAGTCTATGGGTCTCTGTGTGGGTCTATGGGTCTCTGTGTGAGTCTATGGGTCTCTGTGTGAGTCTATGGGTCTCTGTGTGAGTCTATGGGTCTTTGTGTGGGTCTATGGGTCTCTGTGTGGGTCTATGGGTCTCTGTGTGAGTCTATGGGTCTCTGTGTGAGTCTATGGGTCTCTGTGTGAGTCTATGGGTCTCTGTGTGAGTCTATGGGTCTCTGTGTGAGTCTGTGGGTTTGTGTGTGGGTCTGTTGGTCCACTCGCACACGACGCACGTGTGCGAGTGGAAAGACACGCGGTGAGATTAAGGAAGATGTGTGGGACGTGTGGTTGGGGAGGCGAGAGGGGATGGGTCTGTCTGTATGCGCGTACACACACACACACACCCCATGTGGATGGTGTGTGTGTGTGTGTGCACGTGGGTATGTGGTTGTGTGTGTGGATGTTTGTGTACACGTGTGTTTGTGTCGATGTGGATGTGGTGGTTGCGTGTGCACGTGTCTTTGTGGTTGTGTGTGGGTGTGCGTGCACGTGTGTGTGCACATGTGTGTGTCACTGTGTGTGTGTCACTGTGTGTGTGATTCTGTTTATGTGTCACTGTGTGTGTCACTGTGTGTGTGTCACTGTGTGTGTCACTGTGTGTGTGTGTCACTGTGTGTGTGTGGGGAGCGGTGGTGTAGAAGTTAGCGCTACGCTACGCTACGAACCTGGCGACCCCGGTTCGATTCCCGCTCACGGCCAACACCCAGTGACGATTATCTTAACCGTTCCTGGGCCTCCCCTAGGACGACTCAGCCTCAAATGAGTACCTGGTGCCGTGTGTGAACATCGCCACTGGGGAGACAAAGGCGGCCACGCGACCACGGGGGATAGAAAGAGACACGCCAACTCCAATGTGTTTTCTTGGTCGCCTTGTGGCGTTCTCTGATCTGACACTGGTGGTGAGACTGGGCCGTGAAAAAGGCTGTTCTCTCTCGTGCAGGCCATTCAGTTTCAAATACAATGCCACGTATTATTATCATCACCATCATTATCAGAGCATGTTTGGTTTGCATGTGCACGATAGGTGCGTGTGGTTGATGCAGACGCGATTCCTTGCAAAGGGCATCTGGTGTTTTGTTGAACATCTTCACAGAAAGGGTACAAATCTTTTCTCGTTTTTTCATGCTCCGATACTGGCAAGCAATCATCATCAGCAAATTAAAAAAAAACAATTTCTGTGGTTTTCACACCTGATGATGATTGCTTGCGTTGCAATCGAAACGTCGTGAGAATTTTATTGTTTTATTTTTATTATTTTATTATTTCCCTTCTACGTGACTTTACCGAAAGAACCAAGAATATGGATCCCTGCAGGTCACGAAAGCTTTAAATGGAAATTTGCATCTGCTGTGTTGTTGTTGTTGTGTCTGTTGTCCTCCGCCGATTAATCACGGTTGGCTACGTACGGCGTGAAAGAAGTTCAACGCATTGATTGGATTAAACACTGGTCAACTAAAAAAAACATTTTTTTCTGGCCTGGACTTTTGCAGCTGCTTTAGACTAGTTTCAGGATGCTATCGGCATATCCCATTTTCATTGATTTTACCCGAAATTAACTCTGTCACACATTAAGATTGCAAGTTGTTGCGAGTCAGTGACTGCTTTAGTGTTAAAATATGGTGCTGTATTTTTAGGATAGTGTGTTTATAATATCATTTTATGTAGATATCCACATTTATTTAATATTTTTCTTATGCAGTTTTTATTGAAAATGCAATATTTGATATCTCAAAAACCCGATGTGATAGACAAAAACTGATGCCAGATTTGGAATCAGCACCCCAAAATTACATTAAAACAGTTGGAATACCTTATGCCAGAAAAAGTGTGTTGACCAGATTTGGAATCAGCACCCCAAAATTACATTAAAACCGTTGGAATACCTTATGCCAGAAAAAGTGTGTTGACCAGTGTTACACTCGTGGATCATGGCAATCGGAAGACCGGGAGAGATGGGGATGTCAGCTTCGGGGAGGCCCTAATCCAGCTGTGGATAGATCACGGATGACTATGACGAAATGGGGGGGGGAAGGGGTGAGGGAGGGGGGATGGAGCATGGGAGGGGGGGGTGCCGGAGGGGGCATCTCCGATGCACGCACACCGACACGAAGCGATCAGCGGCTTTTAACGTCAACTCGCCGCGCTCACGGCCAAAGAAGCACATTTGCATTCGCGTAAATAACGCGGGTGGCTGCAGCGCGTCTCGCTCGCGATCGCCTTGTCTAACGGGGGGGGGGTGGGTGTGGTGTTTGTTTTGTGTTTTGTGAGCGTCGTTAGCCTTTATATTTGGCGGTCATTCTCTTTCTCGTCCTCCTCCTGCTCCTCGTGTTGTTGTTGTGCAGCGCGGCTGCGAGAGGCACGGAGGAGACGGATGGAGAGTTCATCCCAACAACAACCGCCACCACGATTGATGGCCGCCGCGCGAGTCGGAGACGCGCACACAACGCCACAGAACCTCTCTCTTCGTGCTCCCATTGTGCGCGTGTTGGCACAGGTGGTTGAACATTAGGAGCCGCTCTCCAGGAATACAAAAACGAAATAGCAGTCACCCGCTAGCACCTCGGCCTGAACCTCACCTCTCCATCCATCCACTCCTCCCTCCCTATATCTATTTCATGCCTCCCTCATTATCTCCCTCCCTCGATCTATTGATCCCACACTCCTTCCCTCCCTATCTCCATCTATTAATTCCCGTTCCCTCTCTCAATATATGAATCCCTCGCTCGCTCCTTACAATCCCTCCCTCCATCCGTCCGTCCCTTCCTCCCCGTCTCCCTCCCCTTCCCTCCCCTCATCCATCCACCCCTCCCTCCCCTAACCTCCATCC
>NW_027615177.1:0-68725 GCF_965212315.1 Lampetra planeri | reverse complement strand
ACTCGCTCGCTTGCTTGATCGCTTGCTCGCTCAATCACTCGCTTGCTTGATCACTCGCTCGCTTGCTTGATCGCTCGCTTACTTGATCGCTTGCTTGCTTGATCGCTTGCTTGCTTGATCGCTCGCTTACTTGATCGCTCGCTCGCTTGCTCGCTTGCTCGATCGCTCGATCGCTCAATCACTCGCTCGCTTGATCACTCGCTCGCTTGCTTGATCGCTCGCTTGCTTGATCGCTCGCTTACTTGATCGCTCGCTCGCTTGATCGCTCGCTTGCTTGATCGCTCGCTTGCTTGATCGCTTGCTCGCTCAATCACCTCGCTTGCTTGATCACTCGCTCGCTTGCTTGATCGCTCGCTTACTTGATCGCTCGCTTGATCGCTCGCTTGCTTGATCGCTCGATCGCTCGCTTGCTTGATCACTCGCTCGCTTGCTTGATCGCTCGCTTACTTGATCGCTCGCTCGCTTGCTTGATCGCTCGCTTGCTTGATCACTCGCTCGCTTGCTTGATCGCTCGCTTACTTGATCGCTCGCTTGATCGCTCGCTTGATCGCTCGCTTGCTTGATCGCTCAATCACTCGCTTGCTTGATCACTCGCTCGCTTGCTTGATCGCTCGCTTACTTGATCGCTCGCTTGATCGCTCGCTTGATCGCTCGCTTGCTTGATCGCTCAATCACTCGCTTGCTTGATCACTCGCTCGCTCGCTTGCTTGATCGCTCGCTTACTTGATCGCTTGCTTGCTTGATCGCTCGCTTACTTGATCGCTTGCTTGCTTGATCGTTTGCTTGCTTGATCGCTTGCTTGCTTGATCGCTCGCTTGCTTGATCGCTTGCTTGCTTGATCGCTTGCTTGCTTGATCGCTCGCTTGCTTGATCGCTTGCTTGCTTGATCACTCGCTCGCTTGATCACTCGCTTGCTTGATCGATCGCTCGATCGTTCGATCGATCGCTCGCTTGATCGCTCGCTTGCTTGATCGCTCGCTTGCTTGATCGCTCGCTTGCTTGATCGATCGATCGCTCGCTCGATCGTTCGATCGCTTGCTTGATCGCTCGCTTGCTTGATCGCTCGCTTGCTTGATCGCTCGCTTGCTTGATCGCTCGCTCGCTTGATCGCTCGCTCGCTTGCTTGATCGCTCGATCGATCGCTCGATCGTTCGATCGATCGCTTGCTTGATCGCTCGAACCGCTCGATCGCTTGCTTAATCGCTCGCTCGCTCGATGGCTTTGTAAATTATCAGAGCATGTTTTTCGTTTGCATGTTCACCACAAGTACAGTGTGTTTGTGTGGTTAATGCGCAGACACGGTTCCTTGCAAAAGGTTTCCGCTTGGCGTTGGAACGTCTTAACCACAGCAAGGGTTAAAGCTATTCTCACGACGGGTACCTTTTGAAATATCTTCTTGGTTCTTTCGGTGAAGTCACGTAGAAGGGAAATAATAAAATAATGAAAATAAAGCATGATTAAATAATTACTTTATTATGCTTTATTTTTATTAGAAGGGAAATAATAAAATAATAAAAAAATTACATAATAAAACAATTATTTTATTATGCTTTATTTTCATTATTTTATTATTTCCCTTCTACCTGACTTCACCGAAAGAACCAAGAAGATGAATCCCTGCAGTCACGAAAGAAGCTTTAAATCGAAACCGTTTTAAAATCGTGAACTCTGCGTTGTTCTTCCGCTCCCGCCCCCTCACCCACCGTCCCGTGACCCCCGTGACCCCGTGACCCGGTGACCCCGTAGTTCAAGTGGACCATCTTCCAAGTCCTCGTGGCTGACTTTGCGTCCTCCTGGCTCCTCGACCGGCTCCTGCAGAAGCTGCTGGGACACGGCTCCATGCGTATCCCGGTCTGAGATGTCCCCCGTCGCCGGGTGCTCCGGCCAGAGCGGCCCCCCACTACTTCCTTGACCCGCACAACCAACACCACCCACACCACCACCACCACCACACTGACACTGCACTACCACCACCGCACCACCACCACCCGCACCATCACCACTACTTCCTTGACTCGCACAACCACCACCACCACCACCCCGCATCACCACCACCGCACTGACACTGCACCGCCACCACCACCACCACTCGCACCACCACCACCGCACTAACACTGCACCGCACCACCACCACCCGCACCACCACCACTCGCACCACCACCACAGCACCACCACCACCACCTGCACCACCACCACCCGCACCACCACCACTGCATCACCACCACCGCACCACCACCACCCGCACCACCGCACTGACACTGCACTACCACCACCGCACCACCACCACCCGCACCACCACCACCACCGCATCGACACCGCAACGGCAAATCCCGAAGACAACCGAGGTCGCGACCTCGGCGGTTGGTGCTGTCGATGTGACGGCGCACATACACACACGCACACACGCACATGCACACACGCGCACACACCGCGCACACGCACACACACGTGCACCACACACACGCACACGCACGCACGTACCACACACACGCACACACACGTACCGCACACACACACGCACACATGCACGCACATGCACACACGCGCACACGCACACACACGCACACACACATACCACACACGTGCACCACACGCACACACACACACATGCACACACACACACGTACCACACACACACACGTACCGCACACACACGCACACGTGCACACGCACACACACGTACACACGCGCACACGCACATGCACACATGCACACACACGTACCACACACGCACACACGTACCACACACGCACGCACACGCACACACACGCACACGCACCACACACGCACACACACACCACACACGCATCACACACACACACGCACACACACCACACACACACCACACACACACGCGCACACACACATACCCACACACACACGCACACACACGCACGTACCACACACACATGCACCACACACACACCACACACACACACACCACACACACACGCACGCACGTACCACACACGCGCACACGTACCACACACGCGCACACACACACATACCACACACGCACACACACGTGCACCACACACGCACCACACACGCACCACACACGCACCACACACGCACCACACACGCACCACGCACACGCACGCACCACACACGCACCACGCACGCACGCAGGGCGACGATGACGACGACGACGAAGAGGGAGGAGGTGGAGGAGGAGGTCTGGAACGCGAGCCAGCCAGCGTCGGCGCCTCTCGTCCCGCATATTCCGACGAAATTTATTTTTTATTTTTGTAACGGACGTTAGTAGCCACGCGCCCGCCAGTCACCTCCTCCACCTCCTCCTCTTTCCTGCCGTGTTCGTGCGCTCGCAAGCGCGTGTGTAGGTGTGTGTGTGTGTGCGTGTGCGTGCGTGTGTGTTATGGGGAGCGGTGGTGCAGCGGTTAGCGCTACGCTGCGCTACCAACCAGGCGACACGGGTTCGATTCCCGCTCACGGCCAACACCAACAGTGACGATTATCTGAACCGGTCCTGGGCCTCCCCTAGGTCGACTCAGCCTCAAATGAGTACCTGGTGCGGTGTGTAAACATCGCCACCGGGGAGACAAAGGCGGCCGGGCGTGGTGCTGGCCACCCACCACCTCGTGTACCGTTCCGGCCTTCATAGGTGCTCGCTAACAGCACTTGCCCCGACAGTCTGTTAAGGCTACACGGGGGATCTTTGTCTTTGTGCGTGCGTGTGTGTGTGGGGTGCCGGACTGGAACATGATTAAAATAATAAACCACAAAACCCAATTGTGTTTCCATCGTCGTCTCCATGACAACAACGGTGTGAGTGACGGCGTCAAGAAGTTCGCGAGAGCGGACGTCTAAAGTTTTTTGTTATTCCCCCGACGCATCTTCCGTTAGCGCAGGTGGCTACGTACGGTGCAAAAGAAGTTTAACAAACACATACTGCCCATAGACTCAACACTGCCCATAGACTCAACACTGCCCATAGACTCAACACTGCCCATAGACTCAACACTGCCCATAGACTCAACACTGCCCATAGACTCAACACTGCCCATAGACTCAACACTGCCCGTTCTACAGATGTAGATGCCACTGGTTCTTCACGTTCTGCAGATGTAGATGCCACTGGTTCTTCACGTTCTGCAGATGTAGATGCCACTGGTTCTTCACGTTCTGCAGATGTAGATGCCACTGGTTCTTCACGTTCTGCAGATGTAGATGCCATTGGTTCTTCACGTTCTGCAGATGTAGATGCCATTGGTTCTTCACGTTCTGCAGATGTAGATGCCATTGGTTCTTCACGTTCTGCAGATGTAGATGCCACTGGTTCCTCACGTTCTGCAGATGTAGATGCCACTGGTTCTTCACGTTCTGCAGATGTAGATGCCATTGGTTCTTCACGTTCTGCAGATGTAGATGCCACTGGTTCCTCACGTTCTGTAGATGTAGATGCCACTGGTTCTTCAAGTTCTGCAGATGTAGATGCCACTGGTTCTTCACGTTCTGCAGATGTAGATGCCACTGGTTCTTCACGTTCTGTAGATGTAGATGCCACTGGTTCTTCACGTTCTGCAGATGTAGATGCCACTGGTTCTTCACGTTCTGCAGATGTAGATGCCACTGGTTCTTCACGTTCTGTAGATGTAGATGCCACTGGTTCTACACGTTCTGTAGATGTAGATGCCACTGGTTCTTCACGTTCAACAGATGTAGATGCCACTGGTTCTTCACGTTCTGTAGATGTAGATGCCATTGGTTCTTCACGTTCTGCAGATGTAGATGCCACTGGTTCTTCACGTTCTGTAGATGTAGATGCCATTGGTTCTTCACGTTCTGCAGATGTAGATGCCATTGGTTCTTCACGTTCTGCAGATGTAGATGCCACTGGTTCTTCACGTTCTGCAGATGTAGATGCCACTGGTTCTTCACGTTCAACAGATGTAGATGCCACTGGTTCTTCACGTTCTGCAGATGTAGATGCCACTGGTTCTTCACGTTCTGCAGATGTAGATGCCACTGGTTCTTCACGTTCTGTAGATGTAGATGCCACTGGTTCTACACGTTCTGTAGATGTAGATGCCACTGGTTCTTCACGTTCAACAGATGTAGATGCCACTGGTTCTTCACGTTCTGTAGATGTAGATGCCACTGGTTCTTCACGTTCTGCAGATGTAGATGCCACTGGTTCTTCACGTTCTGTAGATGTAGATGCCACTGGTTCTTCACGTTCAACAGATGTAGATGCCACTGGTTCTTCACGTTCTGTAGATGTAGATGCCATTGGTTCTTCACGTTCTGCAGATGTAGATGCCACTGGTTCTTCACGTTCTGTAGATGTAGATGCCATTGGTTCTTCACGTTCTGCAGATGTAGATGCCATTGGTTCTTCACGTTCTGCAGATGTAGATGCCACTGGTTCTTCACGTTCTGCAGATGTAGATGCCACTGGTTCTTCACGTTCAACAGATGTAGATGCCACTGGTTCTTCACGTTCTGCAGATGTAGATGCCACTGGTTCTTCACGTTCTGCAGATGTAGATGCCACTGGTTCTTCACGTTCTGTAGATGTAGATGCCACTGGTTCTACACGTTCTGTAGATGTAGATGCCACTGGTTCTTCACGTTCAACAGATGTAGATGCCACTGGTTCTTCACGTTCTGTAGATGTAGATGCCATTGGTTCTTCACGTTCTGTAGATGTAGATGCCATTGGTTCTTCACGTTCTGCAGATGTAGATGCCACTGGTTCTTCACGTTCTGTAGATGTAGATGCCATTGGTTCTTCACGTTCTGCAGATGTAGATGCCATTGGTTCTTCACGTTCTGCAGATGTAGATGCCACTGGTTCTTCACGTTCTGCAGATGTAGATGCCACTGGTTCTTCACGTTCTGCAGATGTGACGTCACATTTCTCAAACCCCACCACCACCCCCCCTCGTCACAAATGTCTGACCCGCCCCCTAAGTGCGTGACGTCATTTATGGACGGCCCCCAACACCCTGCGACGAAATTTTTAGTCGGTCGTGGGCCCTCCCCTAGGTCCACTCAGCCTCAAATGATGAGTAGCTGGTGGCGGTGTGCAGTTAAAACATCGCCACTGGGGGGAGGGGGGAGGGGGGGCGGGGGAGAGACAGGGGGGGGGGGGCTTTAATCTTGAGCCCCCCCCCTTGATCTTGCCCCCCCCCCCTGATCTTGCCCCCCCCCTGATCTTGCCCCCCCCTTGATCTTGTGCCCCCCTCCCCTGATCTTGCCCCCCCCCTGATCTTGCCCCCCCCTGATCTTGCCCCCCCCTTGATCTTGCGCCCCCTCCCCTGATCTTGCCCCCCCCCTGATCTTGCCCCCCCCCCTGATCTTGCCCCCCCCCTGATCTTGCCCCCCCCCCCTGATCTTGCCCCCCCCCTTGATCTTGCGCCCCCTCCCCTGATCTTGCCCCCCCTCCCCTGATCTTGCCCCCCCCCCCTTAATCTTGCCCCCCCCCTTAATCTTGCCCCCCCCCCCCTTAATCTTGCCCCCCCCCTCCCCCCTGATCTTGCCCCCCCCCCTGATCGCCCCCCCCGATCTCGCCCCCCCCCCGATCTCGCCCCCCCCCCGATCTCGCCCCCCCCCCCGATCTCGCCCCCCCCCCAATCTCGCCCCCCCCCCCGATCTCGCCCCCCCCCCGATCTCGCCCCCCCCCCCGATCTCGCCCCCCCCCCGATCTCGCCCCCCCCCCCCCCGATCTCGCCCCCCCCCCCCCCGATCTCGCCCCCCCCCCCGACCTCGCCCCCCTCCCCCTGATCCCCCCCCCCGTGATCTCTGCGCGCGGGGTCCGTCATCGCTTCCGTTTCCGTTTTCAATCAGCGCGGCGGTGACGTCATCGGCGAACCGGTAAAGTTACGGACGTTCGACTCCCGACGACTCGTTCTTGTGGTCACTTTTTGTGATTTTTCTCCAACTTCTCGTAAAGTTTAGGGGGGGGGGTGGGTGGAGGAGCAGGGGGTCAGGCTGTGAGTTTGATGTGGTAGGAGAGAGAGAGAGGGAGACAAAGGCGGACGTGAGGGACGTGTTCGTTTTTTTTTTGGTGCCAAACAACACCCACCAACACCCACCCACCCAGTGCCCGTAGACTTCACCGGTCAACTAACAGCACTTGCCCCCCTCCAACAGTCAGTTCTGTCACAGCCTACACGGGGGACCTTTGTCTCTGTGTGTGCCCCCCCCAGGTGCCCTGCGCGCGCGGGGAGCGGTGGTGCAGCGGTTAGCGCGGGGAGCGGTGCCGCAGCGGTTAGCGCGACGCCGTTCCAAATCTCGGGCTATTCACTTGAACCGGTTGGGGAGTTTGTGTGGGGGGTGTGCCCCAACCCCTAGGTAGACTCAGCCTGAAATGAGTAGGTGAAGTCCCCGTGTCCGGGCCTTCCAAATACAGCACTTGCCCCCTAAACCCACCACCACCACACCGATATAAGCCCCAAAGCGCTTGATAGCTCTTCGGATTTCCCGTCGCTTTCAACGGTGGGGGGGGGGGGGGGTCTGCGTGCGAGGTTGGATCCGTCGCTCGCTCGCTCGCCTCCCATCAGGTGAGTGGCGTGACGATTGTGTGTTGTGATTGTGTGTTGCGTGGTGATTGTGTTGTGTGTTGTGATTGTGTGTTGTGTTTGTGTTGTGATGTGATTGTGTGTTGTGTTGTGGTTGTGTGTTGAATTGTGATTGTGTGTTGTGTTGTGTGTTGTGATTGTGTTGTGATGTGAGTTGTGTTGTGATTGTGTGTTGTGATTGTGTGTTGTGTTGTGATTGTGTGTTGTGATTGTGTGTTGTGGTTGTGTGTTGAATTGTGATTGTGTGTTGTGTTGTGATTGTGTGTTGTGATTGTGTGTTGTGGTTGTGTGTTGAATTGTGATTGTGTGTTGTGATTGTGTGTTGTGTTGTGATTGTGTGTTGTGATTGTGTGTTGTGTTGTGATTGTGTGTTGTGGTTGTGTGTTGTGTTGTGATTGTGTGTTGTGGTTGTGTGTTGAATTGTGATTGTGTGTTGTGATTGTGATGTGATTGTGTGTTGTGATGTGATTGTGTGTAGCGTGCGCGCGCCTGTTTGTGTTCAAGTTGTTGTTGTTTCAAGTTGTTGTGTTAAAGTTGTTGTTGTGTTAAAGTTGTGTTAAAGTTGTTGTGTTAAAGTTGTTGTTGTTGTGTTCAAGTTGTTGCGTTCGAGTTGTTGTGTTCAAGTTGTTGTTGTTGTGTTAAAGTTGTTGCGTTCGAGTTGTTATGTTAAAGTTGTTGCACGGGTGTTTGTGAGTTATCACTGTGTATTAGAGCTCGTCGTTGTTGTGTGTTTTGTGTTGTCTGTGTTAATGTAACTTTGAGTGTGTGTGTTGTGAGTGAGTGTGTGAGTGTGTTGTATGTGTTAATGTAACTTTGAGTGTGTGTGTTGTGTGTGTGTGTTTGTGTTGTGTGTGTTAACGGAACTTTGAGGGTGTGTGTTGTGAGTGAGTGTGTTGTATGTGTTAATGTAACTTTGAGTGTGTTGTGTGTATGAGTGAGTGTGTTGTATGTGGTAATGTAACTTTGAGTGTGTGTGTTGTGTGTGAGTGTGTTGTATGTGTTAATGTAACTTTGAGTGAGTGTGTTGTATGTGGTAATGTAACTTTGAGTGCGTGTGTTGTGAGTGTTTGTGTTGTATGTGTTAATGTAACTTTGAGTGTGTGTGTTGCAGAGGTGGGACAAAGTCATTGTTATGCAAGTCCAAGTCGAGTCGCAAGTCATCAAATTCATGACTCGAGTCTGACTCGAGTCCAAGTCACATGACTCGAGTCCACACCTCTGGTGTGTTGTGTGTGTGAGTGTTTGTGTTGTATGTGTTAATGTAACTTTGAGTGTGTGTGTTGTGAGTGTTTGTGTTGTATGTGTTAACGGAACGTTGAGTGTGTGTGTTGTGTGTTTGTGTTGTATGTGTTAATGTAACTTTGAGTGTGTGTTGTGTGAGTGTTTGTGTTGTATGTGTTAACGGAACGTTGAGTGTGTGTGTTGTGTGTTTGTGTTGTATGTGTTAATGTAACTTTGAGTGTGTGTGTTGTGTGAGTGTTTGTGTTGTATGTGTTAACGGAACGTTGAGTGTGTGTGTTGTGTGTTTGTGTTGTATGTGTTAATGTAACTTTGAGTGTGTGTGTTGTGTGAGTGTTTGTGTTGTATGTGTTAACGGAACGTTGAGTGTGTGTGTTGTGTGTTTGTGTTGTATGTGTTAATGTAACTTTGAGTGTGTGTTGTGTGAGTGTTTGTGTTGTATGTGTTAACGGAACGTTGAGTGTGTGTGTTGTGTGTTTGTGTTGTATGTGTTAATGTAACTTTGAGTGTGTGTGTTGTGTGTGTGAGTGTTTGTGTTGTATGTGTTAACGGAACTTTGAGTGTGTGTGTTGTGTGAGTGTGTTGTATGTGTTAATGTAACTGTGAGTGTGTGTGTTGTGTGTTTGTGTTGTATGTGTTAATGTAACTTTGAGTGTGTGTGTTGTGTGTATGAGTGTGTATGTGTTCATGTGGATGTGTGTGTTATGTATATGAGTGTGTTGTGTGTATTAGTGTTGTGTGTTGTGTATATGACTGTGTTGTATCAATGTGGATTTGGGTGTCATTGTGTATAATGTCACCTGTGTTGTGTATATGAGTGAGTGTGTGTTGTGTATATGCGTCAAGGCCTATGATACCATCAGTAGGCCTGGGCTCTGGGTTGTTCTTCGTGCTTTCGGAGTCCCTGACCCGCTGCTCACGATCATTAAGGACCTTCATGATGGTGAGCGGGCCCGGGTTAAACTACGTGGCCGGGAGTCAGAGCCATTCCCTGTACACCTTGGGGTGCGACAGGGATGTCCTCTGGCTCCCACATTATTTTTAACATCTATTTCGACCACGTAGTTTGTGAAGCCTTCGATGGCTGTACCGGAGGAATCTCCATCTGGTACAGATACAATGGGAGGCTGATCGATGCCCCGGTGCGGTCAAGGTATGGCTCCCTATTGGTCAACCACGTTATGTATGCCGATGATTTGGTAATTGCTGCTCACTCAGAGGAGGAGTTGGAGGAGCTGCTGCTGAACCTGGAGCTTGCCACGAAGAGGTGGGGCCTTACCATCAGCCCCACCAAAACTAAGCACCTGCCTGGGTATTTTGTACCATCGGACACTCCACCCCCACAACTTCCAATTGGTGATGGGGCAGTTGTGGAGAAAGTGGAGAGTTTCCCATACCTGGGCAGCGTGTTCATGACCAGCTCCGATTTGACAGCAGAGGTCTCACTCCGAATCAGTCGAGCGGCAATATCTTTTCATCGTTTGCGTAACACTGTGTGGAAGCTACCTGGTCTGTCGCTCCGCACGAAGCTTCAGGTCTTCTCGGCCACGGTCATTCCCTCCCTTCTCTACGCTTGCGAAACGTGGACCTCCCTAATGGAGCATCTTCGCCGGTTGGAAACATTTAGGCTGGCCTGCCTACGATCCATCCTGGGTTTAACCAGGCTGGATTGTGTGAGGAGCTCACAAATCCTTGAAAGATCTGGGCAAAGTCCCATCGGTGAGCTCTTCCGGCAGGCAAGGCTGCGTTGGCTGGGTCATGTAGCCCGCATGCCCAGCCACCGCATGCCTAAACAGCTTTTGTTCGGCCGGATCGAGGGGGCTAAACGGGCGCGGCACGGGCTAGAGAAGAGATGGAGTGATGTGGTACAGGAGGACGTGGAGCTGAGTGGACTTGCCGATGACTGGTACCAGCGGTGTCAAGATCGGCCTCAGTGGAGGAGGCTCGTGAAGGACGCTACTGGGCAGTTGGAGGCAGTCGCCCTCCAACAACAACGGAGGGCGGAGGAGCGACGCTCACAACAACGAGCGGAGCGCCGGGTGGCTAAAGCACAGCAAGTTGGCACAGTAGGGGGCACAGATGGTGCATCGGCCAGTCATCTCGGTCAGTCGACCCGTGGCACCTGCTGGGTCTGCCCCGTGACCTCCTGCCAGCGGGCGTTCGACACTTCACGTGGCCTCAAGGTGCACTTGGCCTGGCACAAGCGTCGTGGTGACGTCACCGCCACTTAGTGGCGAATGGCGGTTGTTGTTGTTGTGTGTGTGTTGTATCAATGTGGCTTTGAGTGTGTTGTTGCGTGTTGCGTGTGCCAGAGTTTGCGTGTTGATGTGCGGCATGTCACGGACTTCAGAACATGTTCATGCACGTTGGCCATGCCTCAACGCTGCGGTCACTGCCTGGAGGTTGCTTTACGCGCGCGTAACACCACCACGATTCCTTCAGCGTGCATCGCCCGATGAAGATAACATTTTCAATCCGTCTTCTTGGTTCTTTCGGTAAAGTCACGTAGAAGGGAAATAATAAAATAATAAACATAAAACATTATAAAATACAATTCTCACGACGTTTCGGCCACAACGCAAGCGGTCGTCCTCAGGTGAAGAACAGGTCTGTCGGAAAGACAGCATCATTCACATTATCATCAACATCATCATCAACATCATCATCATCAATATCATCATCAACATCATGAACATCATCATCTACATCATCTTTTTTTTTCGATTTAAAGCTTTCGTGACTGCAGGGATTCATCTTATTGGTTCTTTCGGTAAAGTCACGTAGAAGGGAAATAATAAAATAATGAAAATAACATTTTATGATATTATTCTCACGACGTTTCGGCCACAACGCAAGCAGCCGTCCTCAGGTGGAGATCAGGTCTGTCGGGAAGACAGCATCTGAATGAAACACCACCAGGCTTGGAGCGTCTATTTAAGCTGCTGGGTTAGAGGGGGAAGAGCGCCTTGACAAAATAATTTGCATATCAAGAGGAATTTAGCATATTTATTTAAATTTCTCTTGATATGCAAATTATTTTGTCAAGGCGCTCTTCCCCCTCTAACCCAGCAGCTTAAATAGTCGCTCCAAGCCTGGTGGTGCTCATTCAGACGCTGTCTTCCCGACAGACCTGATCTCCACCTGAGGACGGCTGCTTGCGTTGTGGCCAAAACGTCGTGAGAATAATATCATAAAATGTTATTTTTATTATTTTATTATTTCCTTTCTACGTGACTTTACCGAAAGAACCAAGAAGATGCTGAGTGTTGTTCAAGCGAGCCCTTGGCACCGCTGATGAGACGCCGAAAGTCTGAACCGAGTTCGCGAGGATTGCTTGCCTTGGACCAATTCCGCTGATAAAAAATAAAATAAAATAAATGATCACAACTAAATTAAATGACGACGTTTCGGGCGCAACACAAGCGTCCGCCATCAGGTGGGAAAGCGTGGCCTGCTGTTCAAAACAGTCTGCACCAGCGTAGGTAAAAAATTAAATAGAAATAAAAAATACATTAAATCACCATTAATTATTTTTTTTCACCCCACGTGACTTTACCGAAAAAACCAAATAGTATGAATCCTTGCAGTCACGAAAGCTTCAAATCTAGAATCAATTCCACTTAATTTATGAAGGAACGGAAGGGCTGTGTGTGTGTGTGTGGCCTCTATGGAGGGAGGAGGCTCGTGAAGGACGCTGCTACTGGGCAGTTGGAGGCAGTCGCCCTCCAGCAACAACGGAGGGCGGAGGAGCGACGCTCACAACAACGAGCGGAGCGCCGGGCGGATAAAACGCAGCGAGTTGGTACAGTAGGGGGGGCACAGGTGGTGCATCAGCCAGTCGTCTCGGTCGTCTCAGTCAGTCGACCCGTGGCACGTGCTGGGTCTGTCCCGAGACCTGCACCTAGCCTGGCACAGTAGGGGGGGTACAGCTGGTGGTGCATCTACCGGTCATCTCAGTCAGCCAACCCATGGCACCTGCTGGGTCTGTCCCGAGACCTCCTGCACCTAGCCTGGCACAGTAGGGGGGGTACAGCTGGTGGTGCATCTACCGGTCATTTCAGTCAACCCATGGCACCTGCTGGGTCTGTCCTAAGACTCCCTCCTGTCAGCAGCGAGCCTTCGACACTTCACGTGGTAGCTTCAGAGTGCACCTAGCCTGGCACAGGCGCCGTGGTGATGTGACCATCACTTGGTGGCGAATGGCAGGTGTTGTTGCTGATGGGATGTGTCAAAAAACAAATGCAGTTCATCCCTTTTACGGGATACGGGAAACAGGTAACTGTTTTTTGTTAGCAGCCCACAAGTAAAGCAATCTTTTAAATCAACAGGAGGATGAAATGTCTCGCCCTTAATACCTTACAACCCACCTGCCCTAATAATCCCCGAGTTTTGTAGCTTTGTTTAAAGGCAAAGATCCCCCACGTAGCCTGAGCAGCCAGTCGGGGCAAGTGCCAGCGAGCAATGCTTCCCCCCCCCCCCCCGGCCACCTTTGTCTCCCCCAGCGCTGCTTCGATGTTTGACTCGGGCACGAAGGTGGTGGTCTGAGGCCGTGTTGATCTGTCAGTGGTGGGTTCCGGGCAGAGGTCGCAACCGGGTACCCGATACCCGTACCCTACCCGATACCCGGCTACCCGTACCCGGCCGGGTACGGGTACCCGTTTGCGACCCTGGTGCGGCCGGGTACGGGTACGGGTAGGCCGTGAGTCACTGGTGAGTCACCGTTTGTCACTCATTTCCCAACGTCTTGTCTCTTCTCACAATTCAAGTTCCTAGAATCAACCCACCCGCGCCTGCAACATGGCTTCATCCCAGAGGTCGCAATCGGGTACCCGATACCCGTACCCTACCCGCACCCGGCCGTACCTGTACCCTACCCGATACCTGGCCGGGTAGGGTACGGGAACGGGTACCCATTTGCGACCCTGGTGCGGCCGGGTACGGGTACGGGTAAGGAATCAAAACCCGTTTGCGAACTCTGGTCCCGGGGAAACCCGTTCAGATAGTCACCGTTGATGGGTTTTTGCCAGGGCGGTTGGTTAAGGAACCAACTTTTGATTTGCCAGATGAAGCTAAGTGCGGGGCCTGTAGCATTAGTTGTTATAAATGGGCCCTAAATAGTAAAAAAAAACACGTAAATATTAAAACATAAATTTTTTATTTCGATTTAAAGCTTTGGTGACTTCACCTGAGGACGGCTGCTTGCGTTGTGGCCGAAACGTCGTGAGAATAATTTTATAATGTTGTATTTTTATGATTTTATTATTTCCCTTCTACGTGACTTTACCAAAAGAACCAAGAAGATGAATTTTTAAAGTAAACTAATTGTTAATCGCTAACCTTAAACACCCGGTCGTTCGTAAAAGTCGAAGGCGGTATAGTACTATAGTAATAGAGCAAGTGCAGAATCACTGAATCGGAGTTGATATCTTGAAAACGTTTAGTGCGGGCCCTTGAAAGTGCGTGTAGTAGCAGCTACTACTACACGTGTAGTAGCAGCTACTACTACACGTGTAGTAGCAGCTACTGCTACACGTGTAGTAGCAGCTACTACTACATATGTAGTAGCAGCTACTACTACACATGTAGTAGTAGCTACACGTGTAGTAGTAGCTACTACTACACGTGTAGTAGTAGCTACTACTACACGTGTAGTAGTAGCTACTGCTACACGTGTAGTAGCAGCTGCTGCTACACGTGTAGTAGCAGCTGCTGCTACACGTGTAGTATAATATTTTTGTCCTAAAAAGTGAAAATTTTTGGAAAAAATTTTCACGAACATCAATTGTCTCGCACAACGAGTCTGTGTGCAAAATGTCAGCTCGATTGGATTACGGGAAGTGGGTTAAAAAACGACCAAAAGATTTGCACGGTTGTAAGCGCGCAAGCAAGCAAGTGAACTTAATATGAAGGATTAAAAAATTAACCCGTAAAAACAAAGTTTTTCACTATAAACCCTTTTATATGCCTGGCATCGGTTTTATTTTATTATTCATTTCTGTTTTTCTTGAGTAAGAGTTTCGTTTTTATCACATTGGTATTTTAAATTAAATATGAAAAAAAAATCCTTAAAAGTGGAATATTTTGGATTTTTTTTTTCACGAAAATCAATTGTCACGCACAACGAGTCTGTGTGCAAAATGTCAGCTCGATTGGATTACGGGAAGTGGGTTAAAAAACGACCGAAAGATTTGCACGGTCGTAAGCGCGCAAGCAAGCAAGCAAGTGAACTTAATATAAAGGATTTAAAAAATTAACCCGTAAAAACTAAGTTTTTCACTCTAAATCTTTTATATGCGTGGCATTGGGGCGGCTAGAGTCCTCTCGTCCTCTGGCTTGAGATGGCTGCCACCTATGGGTCAGATGATTGTCTGCCACCATTAAGCAATTGGTAATTAAATATTTTTAAAAAAAATTCCCTAAACAGTGTAACATTTTTGAAAAAAATTTCACGAAAATTCAATGTCACGCACAACGAGTCTGTGTGCAAAATGTCAGCTCGATTGGATCACGGGAAGTGTGTTTAAAAACGACCGAAAGATTTGCACGGTCGTAAGCAAGCAAGCAAGCAAGTGAACTTAATATAAAGGATTTAAAAAACATCAATTCACCGGAAGCTTCACGCTCCCGTCTGGAACGCTCCCGTATGAAGTTATGCCAGTAACGAATTGGCCACGTCTTTAGCTGTGTCGGCTGGTGGTGGTGGTGGAATGTTTAACGACAGCACATTTATATTGAGAAGTGCTTTTAACAAACTCAGGCCCCTGGCAAGCAAAGTTTCCTTTTCATGTTTAACTCGTAAGTTTATATTCTTTTGGCTTGGCTGAACGTTGCAAAACAACTGCCACAGTTTTTGTTGTTTTTGTTGTTGTTGTTGTTTTTGTTGTTTTTGTTGTTGTTGTTGTTTTTGTTGTTTTTGTTGTTGTTGTTTTTGTTGTTTTTGTTGTTTTTGTTTTTGTTGTTGTTTTTGTTGTTCTTGTTGTTGTTGTTTTTGTTGTTTTTGTTGTTTTTGTTGTTGTTGTTACGAGCCTCAGTGGAGGAACATTGTCTCGGGTTACGTTAGAGCACGGACATTGGTGAGGGTCAAATCGGACTTAAGAGCAGACAGAGCCTTGCACTTAACCCATAGACTCAACACTGCCCATAGACTCAACACTACCCATAGACTCAACACTGCCCATAGACTCAACACTGCCCATAGACTCAACACTGCACCATAGACTCAACACTGCCCATAGACTCAACACTGCCCATAGACTCAACACTGCACCATAGACTCAACACTGCACCATAGACTCAACACTGCACCATAGACTCAACACTGCACCATAGACTCAACACTGCACCATAGACTCAACACTGCCCATAGACTCAACACTGCCCATAGACTCAACACTGCACCATAGACTCAACACTGCACCATAGACTCAACACTGCCCATAGACTCAACACTGCACCATAGACTCAACACTGCACCATAGACTCAACACTGCCCATAGACTCAACACTGCACCATAGACTCAACACTGCCCATAGACTCAACACTGCACCATAGACTCAACACTGCCCATAGACTCAACACTGCACCATAGACTCAACACTGCACCATAGACTCAACACTGCACCATAGACTCAACACTGCACCATAGACTCAACACTGCACCATAGACTCAACACTGCCCATAGACTCAACACTGCCCATAGACTCAACACTGCACCATAGACTCAACACTGCACCATAGACTCAACACTGCACCATAGACTCAACACTGCCCATAGACTCAACACTGCACCATAGACTCAACACTGCACCATAGACTCAACACTGCCCATAGACTCAACACTGCACCATAGACTCAACACTGCCCATAGACTCAACACTGCACCATAGACTCAACACTGCCCATAGACTCAACACTGCACCATAGACTCAACACTGCACCATAGACTCAACACTACCCATAGACTAAACACTACCCATAGATCTTCTTGGTTCTTTCGGTAAAGTCACGTAGAAGGGAAACAATAAAATAAGAAAATTAAAACATGATAAAATATTTATTTTAAGATATGTATAAGAATATCGAGGGGGGTGGGGGGTGTTGGGTGCAAGGTTTGCGGTCAAGGTTCAGAACCCGCCTTGCCTGGACGGTAGCCACCACTGATGATGACTGAAAGTGTAGCTGATGATGACTGAAAGTGTAGCTGATGATGACTGAAAGTGTAGCTGATGATGACTGAAAGTGTAGCTGATGATGACTGTGAAAGTGTAGCTGATGATGACTGTGAAAGTGTAGCTGATGATGACTGAAAGTGTAGCTGATGATGACTGTGAAAGTGTAGCTGATGATGACTGAAAGTGTAGCTGATGATGACTGTGAAGTGTAGCTGATGATGACTGTGAAAGTGTAGCTGATGATGACTGTGAAAGTGTAGCTGATGATGACTGTGAAAGTGTAGCTGATGATGACTGTGAAAGTGTAGCTGATGATGACTGTGAAAGTGTAGCTGATGATGACTGTGAAAGTGTAGCTGATGATGACTGTGAAAGTGTAGCTGATGATGACTGTGAAAGTGTAGCTGATGATGACTGTGAAAGTGTAGCTGATGATGACTGTGAAAGTGTAGCTGATGATGACTGTGTAGCTGATGATGACTGTGAAAGTGTAGCTGATGATGACTGTGTAGCTGATGATGACTGAAAGTGTAGCTGATGATGACTGTGAAAGGGTAGCAGCTGCTACGTTGATAATTCGTGATGCTAGCTTGGGGGGGGGGAAGCTGAAAGCTTATTGGATCTGCTGGTCACAATTGAGTCTCTGTTCCTTAAATGTCAGCTCAGCTCGTTTTTTTATATTTTTGTTTTGCAAATTTGAAATGTTTCCAGTGCCATTCACTGCTACGGGCGCACGCTAACGTTACACGGGCGTTGGTGAGTAGATGTGCCTACTGGTTGTGGTGGTGGTTGTGGTGGTTGTGGTGGTGGTTGTGGTGGTGGTTATGGTGGTGGTGGTCGTTCTGGTAGTGGTGGTGGTTAAGGTGGTGGTTGTGATGGTGGTTGTGGTGGTGGTTGTGGTGGTGGTTGTGATGGTGGTGGTGGTAGTGGTTGTGGTGGTGGTTATCATGGTGGTTGTGGTGGTAGTTATGGTGGTGGTTGTGGTGGTAGTTATGGTGGTGGTTGTGGTGGTAGTTATGGTGGTGGTTGTGGTGGTAGTTATGGTGGTGGTTGTGGTGGTAGTTATGGTGGTGGTTGTGGTGGTAGTTATGGTGGTGGTGGTGGTAGTGGTTGTGGTGGTAGTGGTAGTTATGGTGGTGGTTGTGGTGGTAGTTATGGTTGGTGTTGTGGTTGTGTGCCCAGAGACCGGTTCAGACAATCGTCGCTTGGTGGTGGTGGTGGCCGTGAGCAAGAATCGAACCCGGGTCGCTGGGTTCATAGCGCAGCGCGCTAACCGCTGCACCACCGCTCCCCGCTACACACGCACACACCTACACACACACGTGCGTGTGTGTAGGTGCGTGAGTGGTGAATGCGTTGTCTGTGTTGAAACATAAACACGCTCGAATTCCCGAACGCGTCGAAAGACGCAAGCGGGCGGTCTGTATGAAGCCTTTTAAACGTGGGAAAAAATATATATTTAAAGATTTCTCTAAAATAAAAAAAAACACATCTTCACATTGCACACGTCACTAGCAATTTTTTTAAATTTAACGGAATGTTTTACAAACGGGGAAAGAAATTTAACCAAAAAATAAAATTTCATATTAACACGGCGGAGTAAGTGTTCAGCAGCTCGCTACTCGCAGGGGTCAAGTTCCATTTCATCTCCCGGCAGCGGTGGCGTTATGCGAGCAAAATAATTAATATTTTTTTTTAACTTTTTTAAAAACACGCTTCTATGAAATCTACTAGTAATGGCAGAACTCCACGACTCCAGAAAGTGGCCCCGAAGTTTGCCACAACGTAAGGGACCGTGGCCAATTACAGCCAATGTCAGTTGAGCGTGGACAATTAGACCCAAGCCAAAACATAATGATAATGAATGTTTAAAAATATTTTTTTTCTTTTTTTATGATCGAATATAGTATTGTCATCAGTATTACATAAGTATACCAAGTTTGCAGCCGATACCACATTGGGAAGTGGGTTAAGCTTGAGCTACAATAGAGAGAGACACGCAAACTCCAAATCTACAGCAGCAGGCGTCAGGGTCGGGATGGAACCCACGACCTCCTGTAGACCAGGCGAGGTAGTCAACATCTCCTAGCCACCGTGATGATGATGATGATGAGAGAGAGACACGCAAACTCCAAATATACAGCAGCAGGCGTCAGGGTCGTGATCGAACCCACGACCTCCTGTAGACCAGGCGAGGTAGTCAACATCTCCTAGCCACCGTGATGATGATGATGATGAGAGAGAGACACGCAAACTCCAAATATACAGCAGCAGGCGTCAGGGTCGTGATCGAACCCACGACCTCCTGTAGACCAGGCGAGGCAGTCAACATCTCCTAGCCGCTGAGGTGCTGAAGAGTGGGTCCTTGCCTCTAACATCTGGAAGTTTGCCAGCATTGATTCAAGAGAGAGCTCCTAGACTCTGCTGTACGTGATATGCAGTGCGGTACGTGGTACAGAGTGTGGTACGGAGTGTGGTACGGAGTGTGGTACGTGGTACAGAGTGTGGTACGTGGTACAGAGTGCTGTACGCACCACCAACAAATTGTTTCCGTGCCACGGGTCGCTGGGCTTCTCGGTGGCTCATCTCGTTGTGCCGGAGAGACCGGTCTCATCACAATGCCTCTTTGTCTGACGCGCCGACGTTCAGACTGTCAATGCCCACTGTGATTCTCATGGGGGTGCCGGTGGAAGGGGGGGTCTGTGTGGTGAGTCTATGGGTCTCTGTGTGAGTCTGTGGGTCTCTGTGTGAGTCTGTGGGTCTCTGTGTGAGTCTGTGGGTCTCTGTGTGAGTCTATGGCCCTCTGTGTGAGTCTATGGGTCTCTGTGTGAGTCTAGGGGTCTCTGTGTGAGTCTATTGGTCTCTGTGTGAGTCTGTGGGTCTCTGTGTGAGTCTATGGGTCTCTGTGTGAATCTACCGGTCTCTGTGTGAGTCTGTGGGTCTCTGTGTGAGTCTGTGGGTCTCTGTGTGAGTCTATTGGTCTCTGTGTGAGTCTATGGCCCTCTGTGTGAGTCTGTGGGTCTCTGTGTGAGTCTATTGGTCTCTGTGTGAGTCTATGGCCCTCTGTGTGAGTCTATGGGTCTCTGTGTGAATCTACGGGTCTCTGTGTGAGTCTGTGGGTCTCTGTGTGAGTCTGTGGGTCTCTGTGTGAGTCTATTGGTCTCTGTGTGAGTCTATGGCCCTCTGTGTGAGTCTGTGGGTCTCTGTGTGAGTCTGTGGGTCTCTGTGTGAGTCTATTGGTCTCTGTGTGAGTCTATGGCCCTCTGTGTGAGTCTACGGGTCTCTGTGTGAATCTACGGGTCTCTGTGTGAGTCTACGGGTCTCTGTGTGAGTCTAGGGGTCTCTGTGTGAGTCTATTGGTCTCTGTGTGAGTCTACGGGTCTCTGTGTGAGTCTGTGGGTCTCTGTGTGAGTCTATGGGTCTCTGTGTGAGTCTATTGGTCTCTGTGTGAGTCTATGGCCCTCTGTGTGAGTCTGTGGGTCTCTGTGTGAGTCTATTGGTCTCTGTGTGAGTCTATGGGTCTCTGTGTGAGTCTATGGGTCTCTGTGTGAGTCTATGGGTCTCTGTGTGTGAGTCTATGGGTCTCTGTGTGAGTCTATGGCCCTCTGTGTGAGTCTGCGGGTCTCTGTGTGAGTCTACGGGGCTCTGTGTGAGTCTGTGGGTCTCTGTGTGAGTCTGTGGGTCTCTGTGTGAGTCTATGGGTCTCTGTGTGAGTCTGTGGGTCTCTGTGTGAGTCTATGGGTCTCTGTGTGTGAGTCTATGGGTCTCTGTGTGAGTCTATGGCCCTCTGTGTGAGTCTACGGGTCTCTGTGTGAGTCTACTGGGCTCTGTGTGAGTCTGTGGGTCTCTGTGTGAGTCTGTGGGTCTCTGTGTGAGTCTATGGGTCTCTGTGTGAGTCTGTGGGTCTCTGTGTGAGTCTATGGGTCTCTGTGTGAGTCTATGGGTCTCTGTGTGAGTCTATGGGTCTCTGTGTGGTGAGTCTATGGGTCTCTGTGTGAGTCTACGGGTCTCTGTGTGAGTCTACGGGTCTCTGTGTGAGTCTGTGGGTTTCTGTGTGAGTCTACGGGTCTCTGTGTGAGTCTATGGCCCTCTGTGTGAGTCTACGCGTCTCTGTGTGAGTCTATGGGTCTCTGTGTGAGTCTATGGGTCTCTATGTGAGACTATGGGTTTCTGTGTGAGTCTGTGGGTCTCTGTGTGAGTCTATGGGTCTCTGTGTGAGTCTACGGGTCTCTGTGTGAGTCTGTGGGTCTCTGTGTGAGTCACTGGTGTGTCATCTGGCCTGAGAACCCTGGTTCAATCGCAGCGGTCGCCTGTCACCCCGTGGCTTGTGACTCAGAATCTCTGCGCCTCTGACTCGGCCATCATGAACCACCAACCCCCCCCCCCACTTCCCCACCCAGGTCACTCCTCCACCACCATCACCACATTTCCGTGTTATTCTTCAGCTAAATTTGCGTGTTTTTTATTACGCGCTTTCTATTAGCCCACTCTGTCTGTCTGTCGTTGTCGTTGTTGTCGTTGTATCCTGTTGGGCGATTTGTTTTTTGTAACGTTTGTTTTTTATAACGTTCTTAGCCCGTGCCTCTACTGGATTTTTGTGTTGACAAAGAGCTTTACAGACCATCGGATTTCCTCCTGCAGTTTAAATAATTCTGATTCTACTGGATATGTGTTAACAAGAGCTTGACAGACCATCGGATTTCCTCCTGCAGTATAAATAATTCTAGATTTGAAGCTTTCGTGACTGCAAGGATTCATATTCTTAAGTTTTTTCGGTAAAGTCACGTAGGTAAAAATAAAAAATTAAGTAAAATAAAAATAAAGTAAAAATCACGACGTTTCGGAAGAAAATTAAAATTACTAAAAATTTTTTTTTTTACCTACGAATAAAAATACTTCTAATTCTACTGAACACGTGTTAACAAAGAGCTTGACAGCCCATCGGATTTTGGAGTGAGTCCGAGATGGCGGGGAGTCGGGTCACGGGTTCAGCGGTGAGGCAGACTGTGAGCTTCGCCAATGTGCAGGGAAATGATCCGTGAACCACGCACGCATTCCTACCGAGTGACGCACACACACACACAATGTTTTTCTTTCTCTACATGTTGAGTTTTAGTCGTTCGTACCATCACCCCCCGCTCCTCTGTCACACGGTCGGCTTACGTGCGGTGCGAAAGAAGTTTGACATACATACAGCGCTTTACACTACACTATACACTACACACTCACCACGCCATACACTACACTATGCACGAGTACAAACTACAGTGTACACTACACTATACACTACACTACACACTACACTATACACTACTATACTATACACTACACTATACACTACTACACTACACTATACACTACACTATACACTACACTATACACTACTACACTACACTAGTACAAACTACAGTGTACACTACTATACACTACACTATACACTACACTATACACTACACTATACACTACACTATACACTACACTACTATACACTACACTATACACTACACACTCACCACGCCATACACTACACTATGCACGAGTACAAACTACAGTGTACACTACACTATACACTACACTATACACTACACTATACACTACTATACTATACACTACACTATACACTACACTATACACTACACTATACACTACTATACACTACACTATACACTACACTATACACTACACTATACACTACACTATACACTACTATACACTACACTATACACTACACTATACACTACACTATACACTACTATACACTACACTATACACTACACTATACACTACACTATACACTACACTATACACTACTATACACTACACTATACACTACTATACACTACACTATACACTACACTATACACTACACTATACACTACTATACACTACACTATACACCAGAGGTGTGGACTCGAGTCATGTGACTTGGACTCGAGTCAGACTCGAGTCATGAATTTGATGACTTGCGACTCGACTTGGACTTGCATAACAATGACTTTGTCCCACCTATGAGATGTGGACTCGAGTCATGTGACTTGGACTCGAGTCAGACTCGAGTCATGAATTTGATGACTTGCGACTCGACTTGGACTTGCATAACAATGACTTTGTCCCACCTATGAGATGTGGACTCGAGTCATGTGACTTGGACTCGAGTCAGACTCGAGTCATGAATTTGATGACTTGCGACTCGACTTGGACTTGCATAACAATGACTTTGTCCCACCTATGAGATGTGGACTCGAGTCATGTGACTTGGACTCGAGTCAGACTCGAGTCATGAATTTGATGACTTGCGACTCGACTTGGACTTGCATAACAATGACTTTGTCCCACCTCTGCTATACACTACACTATACACTACACTATACACTACACTATACACTACACTATCATCACGCGGAAAATACCCGAGAGCTTCGTCATTGATCTTTGCTCTTTGCATTCCTTGCGTCGTGCAGCTCTGCGGTCTGAGAATGGAGCTGCGCGTGGAGGACACGGCAAGCCACACGGTGGAGGAGGAGGTGGAGCAGGAGATCTAGGGGGGGGGCCCCCTCGTGGAGGAGGAGGAGGAGGAGATCTAGGGGGGGGGGCCCCCTCGTGGAGGAGGAGGAGCGGCTGATCTCTCTCATGGAGGAGGAGAAGAAGCAGAGCTCCAGGATGGTGGAGTGGCAGAGCCCCACGGCGGAGGTCAAGCATGGCCCCCTGACGGAGGTCAAGCGGGGCCCGCTGACGGAGGTCAAGCGGAGTCCCCGAACGGAGGTCAAACAGAGCCCCCTGACTGCTGACATCGAACAGAGCGAGGTCAAACAGAGCCCCCTGACGGAGGTCAAACAGAGCTCCCGAACGGAGGTCAAACAGAGCCCCCTGACGGAGGTGAAACAGAGCTCCCTGATGGAGGTCAAGCAGGGCCCCAGGATGAAGGTCAAACAGAGCCCCCAGACGGAGGTCAAACAGAGCCCCCCGACGGAGGTCAAGCAGGGCCCCCTGATGGAGGTGCTTGTACCCCTGGCGGAGGGCCTAGCCGTGGAGCGGCTGTACATCTCCGCGGAGCGTGAACTGCTGCAGAGGCTCAACACGGAGCTCCACGCTGGGGCCGCCAAGCTCGCTCAGGGGGCCTGGGCCACGTCACGGAGCAAGTGGCACCTCCGGGTGCTGGAGCGAGCACTCCAGGATGGGTGAGTTGTATCAGCATCATCATCATCAGCAGCAGCATCAGCAGCAGCATCATCAGCAGCAGCAGCAGCAGCATCATCAGCAGCAGCAGCATCATCAGCAGCAGCAGCATCAGCAGCAGCATCATCAGCAGCAGCAGCGGCAGCAGCATCATCAGCAGCAGCAGCATCATCAGCATCAGCAGCAGCAGCATCATCATCAGCAGCATCATCAGCAGCAGCAGCAGCAGCATCATCAGCATCAGCAGCAGCATCATCAGCAGCATCATCAGCAGCAGCATCATCAGCAGCAGCAGCAACAGCAGCAGCATCATCATCATCATCAGCAGCATCATCAGCAGCAGCATCATCAGCAGCAGCATCATCAGCAGCAGCAGCAGCAGCAGCAGCAGCAGCAGCATCATCATCATCAGCAGCAGCATCATCAGCAGCAGCAGCGGCAGCAGCAGCATCATCAGCAGCAGCATCATCAGCAGCAGCAGCATCATCATCAGCATCAGCAGCAGCATCATCATCATCATCAGCAGCAGCATCATCATCCTCATCAGCAGCAGCATCATCAGCAGCAGCAGCAGCAGCATCATCATCAGCAGCAGCATCATCATCAGCAGCAGCATCATCAGCAGCAGCAGCATCATCAGCAGCAGCAGCATCATCAGCATCAGCAGCAGCATCATCAGCAGCATCATCAGCAGCAGCATCATCAGCAGCAGCAGCAGCAACAGCAGCATCATCATCATCATCATCATCAGCAGCATCATCAGCAGCAGCAGCATCATCAGCAGCATCATCAGCAGCAGCAGCATCATCATCATCATCAGCAGCAGCAGCATTATCAGCAGCAGCAGCATCATCAGCAGCAGCAGCATCATCAGCAGCAGCAGCAGCAGCAGCAGCATCATCATCAGCAGCAGCATCATCATCAGCAGCAGCAGCATCATCAGCAGCATCATCAGCAGCAGCATCATCAGCAGCAGCAGCAGCAGCATCATCATCATCATCATCAGCAGCATCATCAGCAGCAGCATCATCAGCAGCATCATCATCAGCATCATCAGCAGCAGCAGCAGCATCATCAGCAGCAGCAGCATGATCAGCAACTTAGATCAGCGATCTTCTTGGTTCTTTCGGTAAAGTCACGTAGAATGGAAATAATAAAATAAAAAAAATAAAATTTTTTGCTTTTATTATTTTATTATTTCCCTTCTACGTGACTTTACCGAAAGAACCAAGAAGATGAATCACTGCAGTCACGAAAGCTTTAAATCCTATTGTATTATAAAGGCGTAAAACACCTATTATTTCGATGTAAAGCTTTCGTGACTGCAGGGATTCATCTTCTTGGTTCTTTCGGTAAAGTCACGTAGAAGCGAAGTAATAAAATAAATAAAATAAAACATAATAAAAATAACTCTCACGACGTTTCGGCTGCTTGCGTTGTGGCCGAAACGTCGTGAGAATTGTATTTTATTATCTTTCATTTTTATTATTTTATTACTTCCCTTCTACGTGATGACTTTACCGAAAGAACCAAGAAGATGAAACACCTATTATTATTATTATAATTTCTGACAAAAAAAAACCCTCCCATGTCGCAGCTTGCTGACCTCTCGGAAACAACGAACTCCGCTAATTGTTTTCGCCCACGCGGTAACATCGACCCCCCGCCCTCCCACCCCCCAGTCAAACGTTGACGCTGGAGTGCTACCAACGCGCCGTGTGCTTGGACGACTGCACCGCCACCTTTGTGGATGCTCACCACAGGCTCTCGTCGCTCACTCCGGCCTACGGACACTTCCTGTCCACTCTCCGCTCCCACCCCGAGCTTCTCGCCTCCTTCCTGACTCCGGCGTCGGCGTCTTCGTCGGCGTTGACCGACCCGGCACACGAGGAGCTCCTCCAGACGGCGTTCATGTCGCTCTACGGCTCGGCCCTCTTGCCCCGGGACCTGTCGCTAGTCTCGCGCCTCTTGCTGGCGCTGCTCCGGCGGGAGGAGACGCGGGGCGGGCAACGCCGAGGTCGGTCGGCGTCGGCGGCGTCGGCTTCGTCGGTGGATACGACCGCGGAGGATCGCGGCCTTCGGATGTTCAAGATGCGAGCGGCACGGACGGCGGGGAACGCCGGGGAACGATCCGACGCCGACGACGACACGGACGACGACCGCCCGCCGGGACGGGAGGGGAAGGCCAGCGGCCGGGGGCCCGGTGATCTTGGCAAGCCGTCGAGCGGCGGCGGCGGCCAGTCGGGCGAGGAATCGGCGACGGCCGAGAGGGTCGCGGCGACGCGTCGCGGATCAAACCGCGGCGCTGGTGCCGTCGGATTCGCGCCGGGAGTCGCCGAGCTGTTTGCCGACCGCGGCGGCGGCGGCGGCGTTGCCGACGGGTGCCGCTCGCCGCTGTTCCTGGCGCTGCTGCGGACGCTGCTGGGCGAGCTTGTGGACGGCGTCGCGTTCCTGACGGCGGCGCTGCGCCCGCCCCTCGTCGCCCTCCTGGCCGACGTCGCCGAGATCGCCGAGATCGCCGATGACGACGACGCCGACGCCGTAGTCCCGGCGCTGGCGACGTGCGTCGACGGCGTGCTGCGATCGCTCGCCGACAATTCGTCCGCTTTCCCGGCGGGACTCCGGCGGATTCTGCGGGATGTTGGGGACGTCATCGCCGGGAACGCCGGGAACGCCGGGAACTCCGACGGGAACGCCGATGGGAACGCCGCCGGCGGGGGGTCGGTGGTGCGGCAACGGCGGCGACACGGCGCGTTGGCCGCGTTGCTGTTCGGCGAGTTTGTCGTGCCGGCCATCGTGACGCCCGATGTCTGGGGCATCGTTGACGCCGGCCTGGTGAGCGACGCGGCACGGACGGCGCTTCGTAAGGTGAGAGGGGGAGGACGATGATGACGATGATGATGACGATGATCACGATGACGGTAATGACGATGATGACGATGATGATGATGATGACGATGATGATGACGACGATGATGATGATGATGACGATGATGATAATTGTTTTGTTGTTCTTTGTTGTGGTCAGCGCTACGCTGCGCCACCAACCCCAGCGACGATTAATTATCTGAACCGGTCCCGGTCCTCCCCTATGTCGACTCAGCCTGAAATGAGTACCTGGTGCAGTACCCAGTAAACATTGCCACCGGGGAGAGAAAGGCGGTCGGGCGTGGTGCTGGCTACCCACCCCCTCGTGTGCCGTTCCGGCCTTCATAGGTGCTCGCTAACAGCACTTGCCCCTACAGTCTGTTAAGGCTATACGGGGGATATTTGTCTTTGTGCGTGTGTGCGTGTGTGCGTGTGTGCGCGTGTGTGCGTGCGCGTGCGTGCGTGTGTGTGCGTGTGTGTGTGTGCATGTGCGCGCGTGCGTGTGCGTGCGTGCGTGTGCGTGCATGTGCGCGCGTGCGTGTGCGTGCGTGTGTGTGTGCGTGCGTGCGTGTGCGTGTGCGCGCGTGCGTGTGTGTGTGCGTGCGTGCGTGTGTGTGCGTGTCAGGTTGCCAACGCCGTTTTCAAGCTGTCCACCGTCGCAGCAGCTACGGAGGAGGGCCGCGTGGGCCACACGCTG
This sequence comes from Lampetra planeri, assembly GCF_965212315.1. Classification (NCBI taxonomy): domain Eukaryota; kingdom Metazoa; phylum Chordata; class Hyperoartia; order Petromyzontiformes; family Petromyzontidae; genus Lampetra; species Lampetra planeri. The sequence continues at coordinate 41,028 of NW_027615177.1, read as the reverse complement.
TGCCACTTTGAGATGGTACGAGGGGGGGGGGGGCGGAGGAAATTCGGCCCACGCCGATGCCGATAAATAAATGAAACATCGTAAATATTTGTATTATTTCCCTTCTACGTGACTTCACCGAAAGAACCAAGAAGATAGATGGCCTCGTCCATGTGACCAACTGCCAAATCTCATGGTGGCCAACTGCCAAATCGCTGTCCGTTGGTGCTGACGTTAAGAAAAAACCGCCACTTTTTTCAAATTTTTTTGCTGTGGATTTCACACCTGATGACGATTGCTTGTGTTGCAGTGGAAACGTCGTGATAAGTTTTATTGTTTTACATTTTTATTATTTTATTATTTCCCTTCTACGTGACTTCACCGAACGAACCAAGAAGATGAATCCCTGCAGTCACGAAAGCTTTAAATCGAAATAAAAAAATGACTTGTTATTGTTACGAATCATTATTAATAATTTCTATTAATAATAGTGAGCATTCCGAGTAATGATACTCAGTATTTTTCTTGGTTCTTTCGGTAAAGTCACGTAGAAGGGAAATAATAAAATAGTAAAAAATAAAACTTATTAAAATATTAATTGTTTTATTAATAATAATAAAATTAAAAGAATTAAATATATTTCCATGCTATTTTATTTTTCACTTCATTATTTCCCTTCTACGTGACTTTACCGAACGTACCAAGAATGCGACTCCCTGCACTCACGAAAGCTTTAAATCGAAATGTAACAATCCTGTGCGTACCTGCAGTAGCACGTCCACCTTGCGAGACTCTCCGAACGACGTCATTTCCTTCGGCAGGGCCGCCTGCGAGACTTTCTGGAAGACGTTCTGAGCGACCGCGGCAACTGGGAAACACCGACCGTCGCCTCCGGGGCCGAGGATCACCTCTGCAGGACCTCGGTGCTCATCACCATGAGTCAGCTGCTTGGCCTGGTAGGTGGTGGTGGACCACGGCCTCCGTCTGAACCTCTGTCCGGAGCAGCCCCGCTGAGTCTCGTGCGTGGAAGCTCCAAGCAAATGCCGCCGGGTTCACCATCGTGTGGTGGGGTAGTGAGGTGTAGGTAACCTCTTGCTTGCGGTGAGATGTTGACTGCCTCGCCTGGTGTACAGGAGGTCGTGGGTTTGATCCCGACCCTGACGCCTGCTGTTGTATATTTGGAGTTTGCGTGCCTCTCTCTCTCATCATCATCACGGTGGCTAGGAGATGTTGACTACCTCGCCTGGTGTACAGGAGGTCATGGGTTCGATCCCGACCCTGACGCCTGCTGCTGTATATTTGGAGTTTGCGTGTCTCTCTCTCTCCCCGTGGTCGCGTGGATTTTTCTCCGGCTCCTCCGTTTTTTCCCCCTCCACAATAATAACTCAACGCCGCGCGTTTTGAGTTATTTGGCCGCTCGCTCTGCATTTCCACGCGACGACGATGACGACGACGACGATGACGACGACGACGATGACGACGACGACGATGATGATGACGATGATGATGATGATGACGATGATGATGATGAAGCCACTTGGCTGAGCTATCACTTGTGGCGGCCCGGGTCGCTCCGCGAAAAAGAGCCGCCCAGCAGCTCAGCGGGGGGCTCACGCGCAGTTCAGATAATTTAACCGCCGCTGTTCGTGTCCGCGTGACGAAGATAATCCACCGCCTCGCTGGGCGATGGTCACGCCGTGGCCTGGGCCGCTTCAAGAAGGGCGTGTTCGCCAGCCTGCCCCGTCCACCAAACGTCGTCGCGGGAGATTCAGCGACCGCCCGCTGACGAACCGCCCCTCACCCCCCCCCCCCCTCCCCTCCCCTCCGTGGTTGGTCCGTCGCGCGTGGCGCCAGGTGGATTTTGCGTGGCTGGCGCTGGAGAGCGGTGGCGCCGCGGTCGCAGCAGCGGAGCCGGGCGACGACAGCGACGACGACGATGGCGTTGCGGCCGTCTGGAACGCTCTGCGCGGCCTGCCCAGGCGCCCGCCGCTCCGCTCGCGATCGCCCAGTGCCGGCGCAGTTTCATCCTCTTCTCTGTCCCTTGCCGGCGGCGGTGGCGGCGGTGCTTCCACGCCACCAGAGAGGAGACGCGTCGGTAGCGGTGGTGGTGGTTCTACCCCGCCGGAGAGGAGACGCGGTGGAAGCAGCGGCAGCGGTGGTGGTTCTACGCCGCCAGAGAGGAGACGCGGCGGCAGCGGCGGCGATGCCAAGATGAGTGGAACCTCACCGGGAGGAACGCCGTCGACCAAACGCCGGCTACTTTCGCTCGGTGAGGCCCTGGGGTCGTGGGGTCGGGGTGCTAATGGCCGTGTCGGAGACGCTGATCCCGGCACCGCTGGGCGCCTGGGTTGAAATCTGGTTTGCTTGTAGCAAAATATGATATTTGTTTTTTTTTTTCATTTTATTTGGCAAAAAAACTGTATTGTGGTCAATGCAAACATGACTCCTTGTAAAAAAGGTGTCAGTTTTGTTGCCAGATAGAAGGGTAAAATTTAACCCGTAAAAACAAAGTTTTTCACTCTAAATCCTTTATATGCGTGGCGGCTAGAGTCCTCTCGTCCTCTGGCTTGAGATGGCTGCCACCTATGGGTCAGATGATTGCCTGCCACCATTAAGCAAGAGTCTGTGTGCAAAATGTCAGCTCGATTGGATCACGGGAAGTGGGTTAAAAAACGACCGAAAGATTTGCACGGTCGTAAGCGCGCAAGCAAGCAAGCGAGTGAACTTAATATAAAGGATTAAAAAAAAAACTAATTATCACGACGATATTTTACCGACGCGTTCGCTCGCTCGCCCCGCCCGCTCTCCGTGACGGCCGCGTGGTCCCCGCGTTGCGCAGGCAAGGCAAAGCACAAGCACTCCCTCGTGAGCCTGGTGCCCGCGGACCTCCGGGACGCGCCGATCGATCTGCTCGCCGAAGAAGTGCTCGTTGTGCCGCTGGAAGGCGCCACCGTCGCTACGCTCGGCATGAAGTCGGAGGCTCAGGTGTGTGAGTGTGTGAGTGTGTGTGTGATTGTGTGGGTGTGTGTGTGAGTGTGTGTGAGTGTGTGCGTGTGAGTGTGCGTGCGTGCGAGTGTGTGTGTGCGTGCGAGTGTGTGTGTGCGTGCGAGTGTGAGTGTGTGAGTGCGTGCGAGTGCGAGTGTGTGCGTGCGTGTGTGTGTGTGTGAGTGTGCGTGCGAGTGTGTGAGTGTGCGTGCGAGTGTGTGTGAGTGTGTGAGTGTGCGTGCGAGTGTGAGTGTGTGGGGAGCGGTAGTGCAGCGGTTAGCGCTACGCTTCTCTATGAACCCGGTGACCCGGGTTCGATTCACGGGTCACCGGGTTCGACTCAGCCTGAAACGAGTACCTGGTGCGGTGTGTAAACATCGCCACTGGGGTTGACAAAGGCGGTCGGGCGTGGTGCTAGCCACCCACCCCCTCGTGTACCGTTCCGGCCTTCATAGGTGCTCGCTAACAGCACTTGCCCCTACAGTCTGTTAAGGCTACACGGGGGATCTTTGTCGTCTGGCGATCGCCCCGACCCGCCGCTGTGCGTGTGGAATATTGCCGCGTGTCTTCCCTCCTTTCCTCCCTCGCTCTCTCTCTCTCTGCCTGTCCCTGCGCTCAGAGTTATTCGGCTGCCGACGAACATTTCCGCGCGATGATGAGGATGGTGGTGATGAGCCCACTTCGTTGAGCTATCATTTGTTGCGGCCTGGTCACTTCTGAAAAAAAAGAGCTTTTGCTGGTCAATTGGGGCCTTGCCTGGTAAAATAACCGAAAAATTGTTCAGCTGTAGATTCATATTTGGGGTTTGCGTGTCTCTCTCTCTCTCTCCCCGTGGTCGCGTGGATTTTTCTCCGTCCGTGTGTCCATCCGTGTGTCCATCCGTGTGTTTGTATTGTTCTGTTTGTATTGTTCTGTTTGCTTTGTATTGTTGTGTTTGTATTGTTCTGTTTGTATTGTTGTGTTTGTATTGTTGTGTTTGTATTGTTCTGTTTGTATTGTTGTGTTTGTATTGTTGTGTTTGTATTGTTGTGTTTGTATTGCTGTGTTTGTATTGTTCTGTTTGTATTGTTCTGATTGTATTGTTGTGTTTGTATTGTTGTGTTTGTATTGTTCTGTTTGTATTGTTCTGTTTGTATTGTTCTGTTTGTATTGTTCTGTTTGTATTGTTCTGTTTGTATTGTTCTGTTTGTATTGTTGTGTTTGCTTTGTATTGTTGTGTTTGTATGGTTGTGTTTGTATTGTTGTGTTTGTATTGTTCTGTTTGTATTGTTCTGTTTGTATTGTTGTGTTTGTATTGTTCTGTTTGTATTGTTGTGTTTGTATTGTTGTGTTTGTATTGTTCTGTTTGTATTGTTCTGTTTGTATTGTTCTGTTTGTATTGTTGTGTTTGTATTGTTCTGATTGTATTGTTGTGGTTGTATTGTTGTGTTTGTATTGTTCTGTTTGTATTGTTCTGTTTGTATTGTTCTGTTTGTATTGTTGTGTTTGTATTGTTCTGTTTGTATTGTTGTGTTTGTATTGTTCTGTTTGTATTGTTCTGTTTGTATTGTTCTGTTTGTATTGTTCTGTTTGTATTGTTGTGTTTGTATTGTTGTGTTTGTATTGTTCTGTTTGTATTGTTCTGTTTGCTTTGTCCATCCGTGTGTCCATCCGTGTGTCCATCTCGGGGCGGGAGGGGGGGTAGGACATCACCCTTCTGACTCCTCTGCCCCGTTGCGCAGATCCTGGCGGCTGAAGCGGCGAGCGAGGGGGCTACAGAGGAACGGCCGCGGGAACCCGGCGGGGAAGAGGAGACGTCGTCACGGGAGACGGAGCGGGAGGAGGAGATGGAGGAGGAGCTCCGGGAAGCGCCGGTGACCGGCAGCCAGAGCACGCTGAGCGACTCTGGTGATGAGCTTTTACACCGCGGTGGTGCGCCGTCTCGGTTGTATTGTTCTGTTTGTATTGTTCCATCTCGGTTGTATTGTTCTGTTTGTATTGTTCTGTTTATATTGTTGTGTTTGTATTGTTCTATCTCGGTTGTATTGTTCTGTTTGTATTGTTCCATCTTGGTTCTATTGTTCTGTTTGTATTGTTCTGTTTGTATTGTTGTGTTTGTATTGTTCTATCTCGGTTGTATTGTTCTGTTTGTATTGTTGTGTTTGTATTGTTCCATCGCGGTTTTATTGTTCTGTTTGTATTGTTCAGTTTGTATTGTTCTGTTTGCATTGTTCTGGTTGTATTGTTCTGTTTGTATTGTTATGTCTGCTTTGTATTGTTCTGTTTGTATTGTTGTGTTTGTATTGTTCCATCTTGGTTGTATTGTTCTGTTTGTATTGTTCCGTCTCGTTTGTATTGTTCTATTTTCTATTGTTCTGTTTGTATTGTTCCGTCTCGTTTGTATTGTGTACGATGAGACACGCTGACTCACCTGTGCCATCGTTCGCCAGGTGTGAGTGGCGTGTCGAGCTCAGAGGTCAGCGATGCGAGGTCGGAGATCAGCACCGGAGATCTGAATGCAGGAAAGAATCTTGGTAAGTCGCTGAGTGGAATCTCTGTCATCTTCATCATCTTCACCTTCGTCATCATCAGCAGCACGACCAGCAGCATCATCGCCAGCAAACAACAGCATTATCGATCTTGCATGGAGCCCCAGGCCGAGGGAGATTGACAGTTCTTTTGTGTTTCTTCCATTTGAGAATAATCGCACTAACTGTTGTCACCTTCTCACCAAGCTGCTTGGCGATGGTCTTGTAGCCCATTCCAGCCTTGTGTAGTTCTACAATCTTGTCCCTGACATCCTTGGAGAGCTCTTTGGTCTTGGCCTTGGTGGAGAGTTTGGAATCTGATTGATTGCTTCTGTGAACAGGTGTCTTTTATACAGGTAACAAGCTGAGATTAGGAGCACTCCCTTTAAGAGTGTGCTCCCAATCTCAGCTCGTTACCTGTATAAAAGACACCTGGGAGCCAGAAATCTTTCTGATTGAGAGGGGGTCAAATACTTATTTCCCTCATTAAAATGCAAATTAATCTATAACATTTTTGACGTGCGTTTTTCTGGATTTTGTTGTTGTTATTCTGTCTCTCACTGTTGAAATAAACCTACCATTAAAATTCTAGACTGATCATTTCTTTGTCAGTGGGGCAAATGTACAAAATCAGCAGGGGATCAAGTACTTTTTTCCCTCACTGTATGAAGGGGGCTTTTCACTGTATTGGTTTTTAAATCCTTTATATTAAGTTCAATTGCTTGCTTGCTTAGGACCGTGCAAATCTTTCGGTCGTTTTTTAACCCACTTCCCGTGATCCAATCGAGCTGACATTTTGCACACAGACTCGTTGTGCGTGACAATTAACGTTCATTTTTTCCAAAATGTTACACTTTTTAGGACAAAAATATTATATTTAATTACCAAATGCTTAATGCTGCCATGCAATCATCTGACCCATAGGTGGCAGCCATCTCAAGCCAGAGGACGAGAGGACTCTAGCCGCCACGCGTATAAAGGATTTAGAGTGAAAAACTTTGTTTTTACGGGTTATATTTGTTTTCCTTTCCCTCCATCAGCAACGAGGCCTCTCCGCGTCTGCTCGGCTCCGGTCATGCGACCGTCGACGAGGTTGAAGCTCTTCGACGAGGGACAATCGTCGTCGTCGTCGCCGCCTTCCACCCGTGACCACGACCCCTCCTCGTCCGACGTTCCGACACCCACCCCCTCCTCCTCCTCCTCCTCCGCCGTGACGCGGCGAGCCGTGAGCGACGCGAGCTGGAACCGGCCGGGGAACCGGACCGCGATGTTCGTCGACCCGGAGGCGATGCTGCTCCTGGTTTCCGGAGCGCCCGGAGCGGCCGGGACGGCTGTCATCGCCGCCGCCGCGTCGTCCGCTCCGCGTGCCGCTCCGGGTCTCCCCGAGCTGTCGCGCTCTCCAGAATCCATCCCGGACCTCGGGGACTTCACGCTGCTCACGTTGGAGGATTCCGGGAAATCGACGTCCTCCGAGCAGGTTTTTTTTTTTTTTTTTTTTTTTTTTTTTTTTTTCCCCGGCCTTCGCAAACGCTACCGTTGTCGAACCGTAGCCAAGCAACGCGACTGAAACGTACAACGGCCAGGGCTCGAGGTGGGAACGATGGTGGCTTGCAGGGCCGGAGAGACTATCCCGGGGGAACACAGAACGACCCGGATGTTTCTCTCCAGGCTCTTGTCTCTCTCTCTGCGCGGCTTGTCTCTTGCCCCAGATTTCGACGCGGTTGACTTTTTTTTCGGTCCCCCCCCCCCCCCCCCATTTCTTTTTTCGACGTTTATTTTGTTTCCTCTGAAGCCGGGGGCGCCCCTCGCTTTCGCCAACGGGAACCGCCCCCCCCCCTCCCGACGTCCGTCGTTCCGCGTGCCTGCCTACCTGCCTGCCGGTTCAACGCTGAAGTCGAACTCGTTTCACCGACCGTCCCAACGACCGACCGACTGACTAAACATTTCTTAAAAACCTGCGCCGCATCCATGAACGAATTGGCGATTCGGATTCAATTCTGGCACTAATTGCCGCTTTCGATCGGACAGGCAATCGGCCCCGGCTCGTGTGTTAAACGGCTCGTGGTCGTTTGCGGAGCGGGTAGGGAGGGTGGGGGGGTGTGGGGATGTGGGGGAGCGGGGGGTGGGTGGCTGCCGTCGATCCGTCTGCATTGGCGAGGAGCGAAATCGGCCCCCACCCCCATCCCCCCCCGTCGCCCACGCGCGACGCTTCACCGTGACGGATTGACCGGCGATCGTTTTCCCAGACACCCGTGCGCCTGTAATGCTTTGAGCCACACGGAATGTCCCACAGAAGTAGACATCACAGACCTGCCTCTGAGATCACTTCTTCTTCAAGTGATGCTTTGGGCCACACGGAATGTTGCCACAGAAGCGGACTTCACAGATCTACCTCTGAGGTTCCTTATTCTTCGAGTGATGCTTTGGGCCACACGGAATGTCCCACAGAAGCGGACTTCACAGATCTACCTCTGAGGTTCCTTATTCTTCGAGTGATGCTTTGGGCCACACGGAATGTCCCACAGAAGCGGATTTCACAGACCTGCCTCTGATATCACTTCTTCAAGTGATGCTTTGGGTCACACGGAATGTCCCACAGAAGTGGACATCACAGACTTACCTCTGATATCCCTTCTTCTTCAAGTGATGCTTTGGGCCACACGGAATGTTGCCACAGAAGCGGACTTCACAGATCTACCTCTGAGATCACTTCTTCTTCAAGTGATGCTTTGAGCCACACAGAATGTCCCACAGAAGTAGACATCACAGACCTACCTCTGATATCCCTTCTTCTTCATGTGATGCTTGGATCCGCTCAGAGCAACCCACGGATATCGCAGAGAGATCACCAAGATACCTTTCCTCTCAGTGACGCTCTGGTCTCCTCCTTCTGCAAGGGACCTCTGCTCCACACACACCAGAGAGAATTCTTCATGAAACGTGTTCCCGGCCAATAGCAAGGCGTCGTTTCCTCCACGTGGAGGAGTGACGTTCGTGTGTGTGTTGTATGTATTATGGGGAGCGGTGGTGCAGCGGTTAGCGCTATGCTGCGCTATGAACCCGGCGACCCGCGTTCGATTCCCGCTCACGGCCAACACCAGTGACGATTATCTGAACCGGTCCTGGGAGTCTATGGGTAGTGTTGAGTCTATGGGCAGTGTTGAGTCTGTGGGCAGTGTTGAGTCTATGGGTAGTGTAGTGTTGAGTCTGTGGGCAGTGTTGAGTCTATGGGTAGTGTTGAGTTGAGTCTATGGGCAGTGTTGAGTCTATGTACAGCGAACTGACCCTTATTGCTCTCGCTTCGACGCAGGAGGATCGCGCAGCCAACGATGACGAGAAGCTGGAGAAGTCCAGGCCCTGGTGGAAGAAAATCTCCTCGAAGCCGAAAGGTGAACTGCAAACTACGGCGTCGGCGTTCATCCCCTCCCGGCTGCACCGCTGTCGGCGTAGCGACGTCGTCGCGAGACGCGGGGACCGCCCAGGAGCCTCCGTGCTCTTAGAGAGTGGCCCGTGGAAGTGTGTATCACAGAGCTAGTGTCTGAGGTCGACCCTTCTGCGGGTGACGCTCCGGTCCGCACAGAGCGGCCCGTGGAAGTGTGTATCACAGAGCTAGTGTCTGAGGTCGACCCTTCTGCGGGTGACGCTCCGGTCCGCACAGAGCGGCCCGTGGAAGTGTGTATCACAGAGCTAGTGTCTGAGGTCGACCCATCTGCGGGTGACGCTCCGGTCCGCACAGAGCGGCCCGTGGAAGTGTGTATCACAGAGCTAGTGTCTGAGGTCGACCCTTCTGCGGGTGATGCTCCGGTCCGCATAGAGCGGCCCGTGGAAGTGTGTATCACAGAGCTAGTGTCTGAGGTAGACCTTCTGCGGGTGACGCTCCGGTCCGCACAGAGCGGCCCGTGGAAGTGTGTATCACAGAGCTGGTGTCTGAGGGCAGTACTTTTTCACCGGGTCCTCCGGTATTCCCCCTCCACGTTTAGAAGCGACGTCATGCGTTATTTGGATGCTGCTGTAGATTTGTACGCGACGACGACGATGATGGTGACGACGATGACGACGATGACGATGATGACGATGATGATGATGATGACGATGATGATGATGATGATGACGATGATGATGATGACGATGACGATGATGACGACGATGACGATGATGATGACGATGACGACGACGATGACGATGACGTTGAGGACGATGATGATGATGTTGACGATGATGATGACGACGATGACGATGATGATGATAACGATGACGATGATGACGTTGATGATGGTGGTGACGACGACGATGACGATGACGTTGAGGACGATGATGATGATGACGATGTTGATGGCGATGACGATGATGATGACGATGATGACGATGACGACGACGATGATGACGATGACGATCCACCACTTGGTGGAGCTGCTATAATTTGTGTTGTCAGCGTCGCCACTCACAACGTAGCAACTCAGTGGCGCCTTAACCTGGTAACATAAAAATAAAGTTTAATTTGTTTCTGATGTTTTCTGGTTTCATTTGACGGTGGTGGCTACTTTCTCTCTCTTTCTCTCTCTTTCTCTCTCTCGGTACTTTGTCCGTCCAGGGTCGAGCGGCTCCAAAAAGAAGGAAAAGCCGGTATCTCCCGCAAAGGTCGCCGTGCCCGTCGGTGAGGTCACACACACGCACGCACACACACACACACTCACGCACACACACACTCACGCACACACTCGCGCACACACGCACACACACACTCACGCACACACTCGTGCACACACACACGCACACACACACGCACACACACGCGCGCACACGCACGCACACGCACACACGCATACACGCACACACACGCACACACGCGCACGCGCACACACACTCACGCACACACACACACGCACACGCATACACGCACACACACGCACACACGCGCACGCGCACACACACTCACGCACACACACACACGCACACACACTCACGCACACACACAACAACAACAACAACAACCGCCATTCGCCACTAAGTGGCGGTGACGTCACCACGACGCTTGTGCCAGGCCATGTGCACCTTGAGGCCACGTGAAGTGTCGAACGCCCGCTGGCTGGAGGTCACGGGGCAGACCCAGGTGCCACGGGTCGACTGACCGAGATGACCGAGATGACTGGCTGATGCACCACCTGTGCCCCCTACTGTGCCAACTTGCTGTGCTTTAGCCACCCGGCGCTCCGCTCGTTGTGTGAGCGTCGCTCCTCCGCCCTCCGTTGTTGTTGGAGGGCGACTGCCTCCAACTGCCCAGTAGCGTCCTCTGAGCGACTGCGCTGGTACCAGTCATCGGCAAGTCACTCAGCTCGCGTCCACGTCACTCACAGTCACTCCATCTCTGCCTCGCCCGTTAGCCCCCTCGATCCGGCCGAACAAAAGCTGTTTAGGCATGCGGTGGCTGGGCATGCGGGCTAGCTACATGACCCAGCCAACGCAGCCTTGCCTGCCGGAGGAGCTCACTGATGGGACTTTGCCCAGATCTTTCACCGGAGTGAGCTCACTGATTGGACCTTCCAGCCTGGTTAAACCCAGGATGGATCGTAGGCAGGCAGCCTAAATGTTTCCAACTCAACGGGAAGATGCTCCACTAGGGGGTCCACGTTTCGCAAGCGTAGAGAAGGAGGGAATGACCGTGGCCGAGAAGACCTGAAGCTTCAGGGAGGAAGACCAGGTAGTTCCACACGCGTACGCAACGATGAAAGATATTGCCGCTCGACTGATTCGGAGTGAGACCTCTGCTGATAAACTGGAGCCGGTCATAAGCACACTGCCCAGGTATGGGAAACTCTCCACTCTCTCCACAACTGCCCCATCACCGATTGGGAGTTGTGGGGGTGGAGTGCCCGATGGTACAAAATACCCAGGCAGGTGCTTAGTTTTGGTGGGGCTGATGGTAAGGCCCCACCTCTTGGTGGCACACTCCAGTCTCAGCAGCAGCGTCTCTCTTCTGAATGAGCAGCTATTACCAAATCATCGGCATACATAACGTGGTTGACCAATAGGGAGCCATCCCTTGATCGCACCCGGGCGTCGATCACGCACACACACACACACCACGCAACACACACACACACTCACGCGCACACACACACACACACACACACGCACACACACGCGCACACACGCACACGCATGCGCACACACACGCACACACACGCACACGCATGGCACACACACACGCACGCACACGCACACACACTCGCACGCACACGCACACCTCGCGCATGCGCACGCGCACGCACACGCATGCGCACACACACGCACGCACACACTCACACGCGCATGCGCACGCGCACACACACGCACACACGCATGCACACACACACACGCACACACACACGCACACAGTCACACACACACGCACACACTCGCACACTCACACGCACACACACTCACTCACTCACGCACACACTCACGCACACACGCACACACACGCACACACACACACGCACACACACTCACTCACTCACGCACACACACACACACGCACACACGCACACACACACACGCACACACTCGCCGTGCCGGTGACGTGTCGCCCTCCGTATCGTCACGGCCATCCTTGAAACACACGCCCCCCTCCCCCTCCCCCAGCTGCCGCCGTGCTAAAGACCTCGTCAACAAACAACAACAACAACAACAATCCCCACGCCAATTCTTTTGCCGCTGTGACGGACGATCTTGAGATTTGACAGCGAAGGGGTGGGGGGGCGGGGGTTCGACAGATGAATGTGTGTATGTGTGTGTGTGTGCGTGTGTGTGTCTGTGTGTGTGTCTGTGTGTGTGTGGGTGTGTGTGCGTGTGTGTGTCTGTGTGTGTATGTGTGTATGTGTGTGTGTGTGTCTGTGTGCGTGTGTGTGCGTGTGTGTGCGTGTGTCTGTGTGCGTGTGTGCGTGTGTGTGCGTGTGTTTGTGTGCGTGTCGCGCTATCGACAGAACAGGCCGTCGGTATGTGTCATCATCAGCGGTGCGTCTGTGCATGCGTGTGTGTGTGTCTGTGCGTGCGTGTGTGTGTCTGTGCGTGCGTGTGTGTGTCTGTGCATGCGTGCGTGTGTGCGTGTGTGTCTGTGCGTGTGTGCGGCGGTGTAGTGGTTAGCGCTACGCTGCGCTACAAACCCGGCGACCCGAGTTCCATTCCCGCTCACGGCCAACACCAGTGACGACTATCTAAACCGGTCCTGGGCCTCCCCCAGGTCGACTCAGCCTCAAACGAGTACCTGGTGCGGTGTGTAGTAATCACCGCCACTGGGGAGACAAAGGCGGCCGGGCGTGGTGCTGGCCACCCACCCCCTCGTGTGCCGTGCCGGCCTTCATAGGTGCTCGCTAACAGCACTTGCCCCGACAGTCTGATAAGTCTATTCGGGGGATCTTTGTCACTGTTGTCGACCACTCATTGCTCGCTAAACGACAGCAGATGCAAAGGCCAGCTCCTTAATTTCTAGCCTGACGGTTGTCGGGTCGGGGTGGATCGGTATTTGACATCGGGGCAGCCCCTGGCGACCTCGGGAACAGGATTGGAATCATCGATCCGGTTTGCCTGATGCGTGTGGTGGCTGGGTGAGGCCCGGAGAGATGTTGACTACCTCGCCTGGTGTGCAGGAGGTCGTGGGTTCGATCCCGACCCTGATGCCTGCTGCTGTATATTTGGAGTTTGCGTCTCTCTCTCATCATCACGGTGGCTAGGAGATGTTGACTACCTCACTTGGTGTGCAGGAGGTCGTCGGGTCGATCCCGACCCTGACGCCTGATTAGTTGCTGTTTAAGGCGTCTCTCTCCATCTCTCTCTCTCCCCGTGGTCGCGTGACTCTCACGCAGAGACCCATAGACTCACACGGAGACCCATAGACTCACGCGGAGACCCATAGGCTCACACAGATACCCATAGACTCACACGGAGACCCATAGACTCATCATACAGAGGCCCGTTGACTTACACAGAGACCCATAGACTCACACAGAGACCCATAAACTCACACATAGACCCATAGACTCACACAGAGACCCATATACTCACACAGAGACTTGTAGACCCATCACACGGAGGCCCGTTGACTTACACAGAGTCCCATAGACTCACACAGAGACCCATAGACTCACACATAGATCCGAAAGCGCGGCGTGCAGACGTTCAAATTGACGCGCGACCCCCAAACACACACTTAGGCGCGCGGGGGGGAATGGGAAGAAAAAAAACCTGAACCCAATCTCGCGGAGTTCAATACGCAAGTCGCGCCGGGCAATGATTTTGCGCTCAGGGTTTGAGTAAAAACGTCGGCGCTGCCTCCGCTCATCGATTTGACATTATCGGCGAGCGTGCCGCCCGATTGCTCGTTTGCGTCTGTGCAAGGGCAGGGGGGGGTGGAGGGGGGGGTGGAGGGGGGGGGTGGAGGGGGGGGGGGTGGAGGGGGGGGTGGAGGGGGGGGGGTGGAGGGGGGGGTGGAGGGGGGGTGGAGGGGGGGGGTGGAGGGGGGGGGGTGGAGGGGGGGGGTGGAGGGGGGGGGGGTGGAGGGGGGGGTGGAGGGGGGGGTGGAGGGGGCGGCACACAACGGAGCGTCGCGTCAGCGAGTGATGACGACCCACACGGACTCGCACAGAGACCCGTAGACTCGCACAGAGACCCGTAGACTCGCACAGAGACCCGTAGACTCGCACAGAGACCCGTAGACTCGCACAGAGACCCGTAGACTCGCACAGAGACCCGTAGACGCGCACAGAGACCCGTAGACTCGCACAGAGGCCCGTAGACTCGCACAGAGACCCGTAGACTCGCACAGAGACCCGTAGACTCGCACAGAGACCCGTAGACTCACAGAGACCCGTAGACGCGCACAGAGACCCGTAGACTCGCACAGAGACCCGTAGACTCGCACAGAGGCCCGTAGACTCGCACAGAGACCCGTAGACTCGCACAGAGACCCGTAGACTCGCACAGAGACCCGTAGACTCGCACAGAGACCCGTAGACTCGCACAGAGGCCCGTAGACTCGCACAGAGACCCGTAGACTCGCACAGAGACCCGTAGACTCGCACAGAGACCCGTAGACTCGCACAGAGACCCGTAGACTCGCACAGAGACCCGTAGACGCGCACAGAGACCCGTAGACTTGCACAGAGACTCACACAGAGACACAGAGACGCGCAGATAGCCTCACACAGAGACCCATAGACTCGCATAGAGACCTGTAGACTCACACAGCGACCCGTAGACTCACACAGAGATACATAGATTCACACAGAGACCCGTAGACTTACACAGAGACCCGTAGACTCACACAGAGACACATAGACTGACACAGAGACCCGTAGACTCACACAGAGACACATAGACTGACACAGAGACCCCGAGACCCACACAGAGACACATAGACTGACACAGAGACCCCGAGACTCACACAGAGATACATAGACTGACACAGAGACCCCGAGACCCACACAGAGACACATAGACGCTCACAGAGACCCATAGACTCACACAGAGATACATAGATTCACACAGAGACACATAGACTCACACAGAGACCCGTAGACTCACACAGAGACACATAGACTCACACAGAGACCCCGAGACTCATACAGAGACTCACAGACTGACACAGAGACCCCGAGACTCACACAGAGACCCGTAGACTCACACAGAGACTCACAGACTCATCGTCAGTGAGCGTCACAATGTTTATTGATGCTTTGCGGCAAAGAGGAATCCGATGAGCTATGAAGCACTTCTTGGTTTTTTTCCCGCCACGGATGTACGGGGGGGGGGGGGGGGGGGGGGTTATAGCGTTACAACAACAACAACAACAATACACACAATGCAACAACGACAACAACAACAACAACACACACAATACAACGACAACAACAACAACAACACACACAATGCAACAACGACAAACATAATTTGAGTACAAAGTATGGGAAAGGCAAACACATTGCTTCACACTATGCGCGCGCACAAATACAACTCTCCTAGATTTGAAGCTTTCGTGACTGCAAGGATTTATACTGTTAGGTTTTTTTCGGTAAAGTCACGTAGGTAAAAAATAAAATTAAAATTAATAAAAGTAAAATAAAAATAGTAGTGGCAGTGGTAGTAGTGGTAGTAGTGGTAGTAGTAGTAGTGGTAGTAGTAGTGTAGTAGTGGTAGTAGTAGTAGTCGTAGTGTAGTAGTGGTAGTAGTAGTGTAGTAGTGTAGTAGTGGTAGTAGTGGTAGTAGTAGTGTAGTAGTGGTAGTAGTAGTGTAGTAGTGGTAGTAGTGGTAGTAGTAGTAGTGGTAGTAGTAGTAGTGGTAGTAGTAGTGTAGTAGTGGTAGTAGTAGTAGTGTTAGTAGTGGTAGTAGTAGTGGTAGTAGTAGTAGTGGTAGTAGTGGTAGTGTAGTAGTGGTAGTAGTAGTGGTAGTAGTAGTGTAGTCGTGGTAGTAGTAGTGGTAGTAGTAGTAGTGTAGTAGTGGTAGTAGTAGTCGTAGTGTAGTAGTGGTAGTAGTAGTGTAGTAGTGGTAGTAGTGGTAGTAGTAGTGTAGTAGTGGTAGTAGTAGTGTAGTAGTGGTAGTAGTGGTAGTAGTAGTAGTGGTAGTAGTAGTAGTGGTAGTAGTAGTGTAGTAGTGGTAGTAGTGGTAGTGTAGTAGTGGTAGTAGTAGTGGTAGTAGTGTAGTAGTAGTGGTAGTAGTAGTGGTAGTAGTAGTGTAGTAGTGGTAGTAGTAGTGTAGTAGTGGTAGTGTAGTAGTGGTAGTAGTATTGTAGTAGTAGTGTAGTAGTAGTGTAGTAGTAGTAGTGGTAGTAGTAGTAGTGGTAGTAGTAGTAGTGGTAGTAGTGGTAGTAGTAGTAGTGGTAGTAGTAGTAGTGTTAGTAGTAGTGGTAGTAGTAGTAGTGTAGTCGTGGTAGTAGTAGTGGTAGTAGTAGTGGTAGTAGTGGTAGTGTAGTAGTGGTAGTAGTAGTGTAGTAGTAGTGTAGTAGTAGTGGTAGTGTAGTAGTAGTGGTAGTAGTAGTGTAGTAGTAGTAGTGTAGTAGAGGTAGTAGTAGTAGTGGTAGTAGTGGTATAGTAGTAGTGGTAGTAGTAGTGTAGTAGTGGTATAGTAGTAGTGGTAGTAGTAGTAGTGTAGTAGTAGTGTAGTAGTAGTGGTAGTGTAGTAGTAGTGGTAGTAGTAGTAGTGTAGTAGTAGTGTAGTAGTAGTGTAGTAGTAGTGGTAGTGTAGTAGTGGTGGTAGTTCTAGATTTGAAGCTTTCGTGACTGCAAGGATTCATACTGTTAGGTTTTTTCGGTAAAGTCACGTAGGTAAAAAATTAAATTAAAATTCAACCAGTATATATACAAGCTCGGGGTCTATTGGAATTTCTCTTTACTTGATACAGCTATCGTGCTGTGACGGTTCCACCTGAAGACGGAAGCTTGTGTTGCCTCCGAAACGTCGTGATTTTTTATTTTATTTCTATTATTTTTATTTTTGACCCACGTGACTTTACCGAAAAATACAACTCTACCATGTTTTTTGTGTTTCTGACGATGACGACTTGAGATTCTGTTGACCACGTGACTGCTGGCCACCCATCCACCCCCCACTTCCCTACTAATAACAAACAGCACTTGTCCCGACAGTCTGTGGAGGCTACACGGGGGCAGGGGGGACCTTTACCTGTGTGTGTCTGTGTGTGTGTATGTTTGTGTGTGTCTGTATGATTGTGTGTGTTTCTGTATGTCTGTCTGTGTGTGTGTGTATGTGTCTCTGTGTGTGTGTATGTCTGTGTGTGTGTCTGTGTGTGTGTGTGACTGTGTGTGTCTGACTATGTGTGTGTGAGTGTCTGACTGTGTGTGTCTGACTGTGTGTGTCTGGGTGTGTGTATGTGTGTGTATGCCTGTGTGTGTGAGTGTCTGACTGTGTGTGTCTGACTGTGTGTGTCTGTGTGTGTGTCTGTGTGTGTGTATGTCTGTGTGCGTGTGTATGTGTGTTTGTGTCTGTATGTCTGTGTGTGTCTGACTGTGTGTCTGTGTGCGTCTGTGTGTGTCTGACTGTGTGTCTGTGTGTGTGTCTGTCTGTGTGTGTCTGACTGTGTGTCTGTCTGTGTCTGTGTGTATCTTACTGTGTGTGTCTGTGTGCGTGTGTCTGTGTCTGTGTGTGTCTGACTGTGTGTCTGTGTGTATGTCTGTCTGTGTGTGTCTGACTGTGTGTATGTGTGTGTATATGTCTGTGTCTGTGTGTTTCTGACTGTGTGTCTGTGTGTGTGTCTGTCTGTGTGTGTCTGTCTGTGTCTGTGTGTGTCTGACTGTGTGTCTGTGTGTGTCTGACTGTGTGTGTCTGTGTGCGTGTGTCTGTGTCTGTGTGTGTCTGACTGTGTATCTGTGTATGTCTGTGTCTGTGTGTCTGTGTGTGTGTGTATATGTCTGTGTCTGTGTGTGTATGTCTGTGTGTCTCTGTGTGTGTCTGTGTGCGTGTGTTTGTGTGTCTGTATGTATGTGTGTCTCTGTGTGTGTCTGTGTGTGTCTGACTGTGTGTCTGTGTGTGTGTCTCTGTGTGTCTCTGTGTGTGTCTGTGTGTGTCTGACTGTGTGTGTGTCTGTGTGTATGTCTGTGTGTGTGTCTGACTGTGTTTCTGTGTGTGTGTCTCTGTGTGTGTCTGTGTGTGTCTGACTGTGTGTGTGTGTGACTGTGTGTGTCTGTGTGCGTGTGTCTGTGTGTGTCTGACTGTGTATCTGTGTATGTCTGTGTCTGTGCGTGTCTGTGTGTGTGTATATGTCTGTGTGTGTATGTCTGTGTGTGTATGTCTGTGTGTGTGTCTGACTGTGTGTGTGTCTGTGTGTATGTCTGTGTGTGTGTCTGACTGTGTGTCTGTGTGTGTGTATATGTCTGTGTCTGTGTGTGTGTCTGGCTGTATGTCTGTGTGTGTGTGTGTCTGACTGTGTGTCTGTGTGTGTGTCTGTCTGTGTGTCTTTCTGTGTGTCTGACTGTGTCTCTGTGTGTGCGTATGTCTGTGTGTGTGTGTCTGACTGTGTGTGTGTCTGACTGTGTGTGTGTGTGTGTGTCTGTCTGTGTGTGTGTGTGTCTGTGTGTGCGTGTGTCTGTGTGTGTGTGTGTGTCTGTGTGTGTGTGTCTGACTGTGTGTGTGTCTGACTGTGTGTGTGTGTGTGTGTCTGTCTGTGTGTGTGTGTGTCTGTGTGTGTGTGTGTCTGTGTGTGTGTGTGTGTCTGTGTGTTTCCTAACCAGGGAAGGACGTCGCTGCTGCCTCCAAACTGGATCCAGATCCGGAGGAAATTCTGGACAAATATCGCAGCCTCCAGCAACACAGCCCCTGCACCACCCTCAACCACCACCACCACCACCACCACCACCGTAATTACCACAACCACAACCACCACCACCATAATAACCACAACCACCACCACCACCACCATAATAACCACAACCACCACCACCACCATAATAACCACAACCACCACCACCACCATAATAACCACAACCACCACCACCACCGTAATAACCACAACCACCACCACCACCGTAATAACCACAACCACCACCACCACCGTAATAACCACAACCACCACCACCACCATAATAACCACAACCACCACCACCACCATAATAACCACAACCACCACCACCACCATAATAACCACAACCACCACCACCACCACCATAATAACCACAACCACCACCACCACCACCATAATAACCACAACCACCACCACCACCATAATAACCACAACCACCACCACCACCATAATAACCACAACCACCACCACCACCACCATAATAACCACAACCACCACCACCACCACCATAATAACCACAACCACCACCACCACCATAATAACCACAACCACCACCACCACCATAATAACCACAACCACCACCACCACCACCATAATAACCACAACCACCACCACCACCATAATAACCACAACCACCACCACCACCATAATAACCACAACCACCACCACCACCATAATAACCACAACCACCACCACCACCATAATAACCACAACCACCACCACCACCATAATAACCACAACCACCACCACCACCATAATAACCACAACCACCACCACCACCATAATAACCACAACCACCACCACCACTGTAATAACCACAACCACCACCACCATAATAACCACAACCACCACCACCACCATAATAACCACAACCACCACCACCACTGTAATAACCACAGTGTTCACCACTACCACCACAACGTCCACCATGACGTACAACATGACGTCCACCACGACGTCCACCACTGGGCTGGGAGTGCTCGGACATTAATGATGTGTGAGTGTGTGAGTGTGTGTGAGTGTGTGAGTGTGTGAGTGAGTGTGTGTGTGAGTGTGTGAGTGAGTGAGTGTGAGTAAGTGTGTGAGTGAGTGAGTGTGTGAGTGAGTGAGCGCGGGTGTGAGTGAGTGAGTGTGTGAGTGAGTGTGTGAGTGTGTGAGTGTGTGAGTGTGTGAGTGTGTGAGTGAGTGAGTGTGTGTGTGAGTGTTTGAGTGAGTGTGGGTGTGTGAGTGTGTGAGTGCGGGTGAGTGTGTGTGTGTGTGCGTGTGTGAGTGTGTGAGTGTGTGAGTGAGTGAGTGTGTGAGTGAGTGTGTGAGTGTGAGTGAGTGTGTGAGTGAGTGAGTGTAATTGTGTGTGTGAGTGAGTGTGTGAGTGTGTGAGTGAGTGAGTGTGAGTTTGAGTGTGTGTGAGTGTGAGTGTGTGTGAGTGTGAGTGTGTGAGTGTGTGTGAGTGAGTGTGTGAGTGTGTGAGTGTGTGAGTGTGAGTGTGTGAGTGTGTGTGTGAGTGAGTGTGAGTGTGTGAGTGTGTGTGTGAGTGAGTGAGTGTGAGTGTGTGAGTGAGTGTGTGTTTGAGTGTGAGTGTGTGAGTGAGTGTGTGAGTGTGTGTTTGAGTGAGTGTGTGTGTGAGTGAGTGTGTGTGAGTGTGTGAGTGCGTGAGTGTGTGAGTGAGTGCGTGAGTGAGTGTGGGAGTGCGTGTGTGAGTGAGTGTGAGTGTGTGTGTGAGTGAGATCGCTTTATCTTTGTGCCGCGCGCTCGTGTGTGTGTGCACACGCGTGTAGCTCTGGCAGCGTCGACACGCGTGTGCGCCGGGGTGGATGTTACGGACGGACGGGGCGGGCGAGCGACCGTGCGGCTCGCACAGACTCACGTACAGGTAAGAAGGTCCCACACACTCAACACTGAGACCCATAGACTCAACACTGCCCATAGACTCAACACTGCCCATAGACTCAACACTGAGACCCATACACTCTACACTGAGACCCATAGACTCAACACTGCCCATAGACTCAACACTGCCCATAGACTCAACACTGCCCATAGACTCAACACTACCCATAGACTCAACACTGAAACCCATAGACTCAACACTGAGACCCACAGACTCAACACTGCCCATAGACTCAACACTGAGACCCATAGACTCAACACTGCCCATAGACTCAACACTGCCCATAGACTCAACACTGAGACCCATAGACTCAACACTGCCCATAGACTCAACACTGCCCATAGACTCAACACTGAGACCCATAGACTCAACACTGCCCATAGTCTCAACACTGCCCATAGACTCAACACTGAAACCCATAGACTCAACACTGAGACCCACAGACTCAACACTGCCCATAGACTCAACACTGAGACCCATAGACTCAACACTGCCCATAGACTCAACACTGCCCATAGACTCAACACTACCCATAGACTCAACACTGCCCATAGACTCAACACTACCCATAGACTCAACACTGAGACCCATAGACTCAACACTGAGACCCACAGACTCAACACTGCCCATAGACTCAACACTACCCATAGACTCAACACTGAGACCCATAGACTCAACACTGCCCATAGACTCAACACTGCCCATAGACTCAACACTACCCACAGACTCAACACTACCCATAGACTCAACACTACACATAGACTCAACACTGAGACCCATAGACTCAACACTGAGACCCACAGACTCAACACTGCCGATCGACTCAACACTACCCATAGACTCAGCACTACCCATAGACTCAACACTGCCCATAGACTCAACACTACCCACAGACTCAACACTGCCCATAGACTCAACACTACCCACAGACTCAACACTGCTCATAGACTCAACACTACCCATAGACTCAACACTGCCCATAGACTCAACACTACCCACAGACTCAACACTGCCCATAGGCTCAACACTACCCACAGACTCAACACTGCCCATAGACTCAACACTGCCCATAGACTCAACACTGCCCATAGACTCAACACTGCCCATAGACTCAACACTACCCACAGACTCAACACTGCCCATAGACTCAACACTACCCACAAACTCAACACTGCCCATAGACTCAACACTGCCCATAGACTCAACACTGCCCATGGACTCAACACTGCCCATAGACTCAACACTGCCCATAGACTCAACACTGCCCATAGACTCAACACTACCCATAGACTCAACACTACCCATAGACTCAACACTACCCACAGACTCAACACTGCCCATAGACTCAACACTGCCCATAGACTCAACACTGCCCATAGACTCAACACTCCCATAGACTCAACACTACCCATAGACTCAACACTCCCATAGACTCAACACTGCCCATAGACTCAACACTGCCCATAGACTCAACACTGCCCATAGACTCAACACTACCCATAGACTCAACACTACCCATAGACTCAACACTACCCATAGACTCAACACTACCCATAGACTCAACACTGCCCATAGACTCAACACTACCCATAGACTCAACACTGCCCATAGACTCAACACTACCCATAGACTCAACACTACCCATAGACTCAACACTGCACCATAGACTCAACACTGCCAATAGACTCAACACTCCCATAGACTCAACACTACCCATAGACTCAACACTACCCATAGACTCAACACTACCCATAGACTCAACACTGCCCATAGACTCAACACTACCCATAGACTCAACACTGCCCATAGACTCAACACTACCCATAGACTCAACACTACCCATAGACTCAACACTGCACCATAGACTCAACACTGCCAATAGACTCAACACTCCCATAGACTCAACACTACCCATAGACTCAACACTCCCATAGACTCAACACTACCCATACACTCAGCACTGCCCATAGACTCATCAACATGTCTAACCGTCTGCGTCTTTCCCCAGCGTCCTGAAGGTGAAGCTGCGAGCTGCGCTGAGCTACGGTGTCCCCGCTGCGTTTGCCGGCACCCCCAACGCTCCCGGTGGACTCTGCCAGGCCGACCCGGCTAATGCTGCGGTCGGAGGTGAGGCCATCGCACTTTGGGGGAGGAGAGGGGAGTTTGTGTGATCTCCCGCTGTTCTACAGAGTGAGTGGAGTTTGTGTGATCTCCCCCTGTTCTACAGAGTGAGTGGAGTTTGTATGATCTCCCCCTGTTCTACAGAGTGAGTGAGTGAGTGGAGTTTGTGTGATCTCCCCCTGTTCTACAGAGTGAGTGGAGTTTGTGTGATCTCCCCTTGTTCTACAGAGTGAGTGAGTGGAGTTTGTGTGATCTCCCCCTGTTCTACAGAGTGAGTGAGTGGAGTTTGTGTGATCTCCCCCTGTTCTACAGAGTGAGTGGAGTTTGTATGATCTCCCCCTGTTCTACAGAGTGAGTGAGTGGAGTTTGTGTGATCTCCCCCTGTTCTACAGAGTGAGTGGAGTTTGTGTGATCTCCCCTTGTTCTACAGAGTGAGTGAGTGGAATTTGTGTGATCTCCCCCTGTTCTACAGAGTGAGTGGAGTTTGTATGATCTCCCCCTGTTCTACAGAGTGAGTGAGTGGAGTTTGTGTGATCTCCCCCTGTTCTACAGAGTGAGTGGAGTTTGTATGATCTCCCCCTGTTCTACAGAGTGAGTGAGTGGAATTTGTGTGATCTCCCCCTGTTCTACAGAGTGAGTGGAGTTTGTGTGATCTCCCCCTGTTCTACAGAGTGAGTGGAGTTTGTGTGATCTCCCGCTGTTCTACAGAGTGAGTGAGTGGAGTTTGTGTGATCTCCCCCTGTTCTACAGAGTGAGTGAGTGGCGTTTGTGTGATCTCCCCCTGTTCTACAGAGTGAGTGGAGTTTGTGTGATCTCCCCCTGTTCTACAGAGTGAGTGGAGTTTGTGTGATCTCCCCCTGTTCTACAGAGTGAGTGAGTGGAGTTTGTGTGATCTCCCCCTGTTCTACAGAGTCAGTGGAGTTTGTATGATCTCCCCCTGTTCTACAGAGTGTGTGAGTGGAGTTTGTGTGATCTCCCCCTGTTCTACAGAGTCAGTGGAGTTTGTATGATCTCCCCCTGTTCTACAGAGTGTGTGAGTGGAGTTTGTGTGATCTCCCCCTGTTCTACAGAGTCAGTGGAGTTTGTGTGATCTCCCCCTGTTCTACAGAGTGATTGAGTGGAGTTTGTGTGATCTCCCCCTGTTCTACAGAGTCAGTGGAGTTTGTATGATCTCCCCCTGTTCTACAGAGTGAGTGAGTGGAGTTAGTGTGATCTCCCCCTGTTCTACAGAGTCAGTGGAGTTTGTATGATCTCCCCCTGTTCTACAGAGTGAGTGAGTGGAGTTTGTATGATCTCCCCCTGTTCTACAGAGTGAGTGAGTGGAGTTTGTGTGATCTCCCCCTGTTCTACAGAGTGAGTGAGTGGAGTTTGTGTGATCTCCCCCTGTTCTACAGAGTGAGTGGAGTTTGTGTGATCTCCCCCTGTTCTACAGAGTGAGTGAGTGGAGTTTGTGTGATCTCCCCCTGTTCTACAGAGAGAGTGGAGTTTGTGTGATCTCCCCCTGTTCTACAGAGTGAGTGAGTGGAGTTTGTGTGATCTCCCATTGTTCTACAGAGTGAGTGAGTGGAGTTTGTGTGATCTCCCCCTGTTCTACAGAGTGAGTGGAGTTTGTGTGATCTCCCCCTGTTCTACAGAGTGAGTGGAGTTTGTGTGATCTCCCCCTGTTCTACAGAGTGTGTGAGTGGAGTTTGTGTGATCTCCCCCTGTTCTACAGAGTGAGTGAGTGGAGTGTGTGTGATCTACCCCTGTTCTACAGAGAGAGTGGAGTTTGTGTGATCTCCCCCTGTTCTACAGAGTGTGTGAGTGGAGTTTGTGTGATCTCCCCCTGTTCTACAGAGTGAGTGAGTGGAGTTTGTGTGATCTCCCCCTGTTCTACAGAGTGAGTGGAGTTTGTGTGATCTCCCCCTGTTCTACAGAGTGTGTGAGTGGAGTTTGTGTGATCTCCCCCTGTTCTACAGAGTGAGTGAGTGGAGTGTGTGTGATCTACCCCTGTTCTACAGAGTGAGTGGAGTTTGTGTGATCTCCCCCTGTTCTACAGAGTGTGTGAGTGGAGTTTGTGTGATCTCCCCCTGTTCTACAGAGTGAGTGAGTGGAGTTTGTGTGATCTCCCCCTGTTCTACAGAGTGAGTGGAGTTTGTGTGATCTCCCCCTGTTCTACAGAGTGAGTGAGTGGAATTTGTGTGATCTCCCCCTGTTCTACAGAGTGAGTGGAGTTTGTGTGATCTCCCCCTGTTCTACAGAGTGAGTGAGTGGAGTTTGTATGATCTCCCCCTGTTCTACAGAGAGAGTGGAGTTTGTATGATCTCCCCCTGTTCTACAGAGAGAGTGGAGTTTGTGTGATCTCCCCCTGTTCTACAGAGTGAGTGAGTGTAGTTTGTGTGATCTCCCCCTGTTCTACAGAGTGAGTGGAGTTTGTGTGATCTCCCCCTGTTCTACAGAGTGAGTGGAGTTTGTGTGATCTCCCCCTGTTCTACAGAGTGAGTGAGTGTGTGTGATCTACCCCTGTTCTACAGAGTGAGTGAGTTTGTGTGATCTCCCCCTGTTCTACAGAGTGTGTGAGTGGAGTTTGTATGATCTCCCCCTGTTCTACAGAGTGAGTGGAGTTTGTGTGATCTCCCCCTGTTCTACAGAGTGAGTGAGTGGAATTTGTGTGATCTCCCCCTGTTCTACAGAGTGAGTGGAGTTTGTGTGATCTCCCCCTGTTCTACAGAGTGAGTGAGTGAGTGGAGTTTGTGTGATCTCCCCCTGTTCTACAGAGTGAGTGAGTGAGTGGAGTTTGTGTGATCTCCCCCTGTTCTACAGAGTGAGTGGAGTTTGTGTGATCTCCCCTTGTTCTACAGAGTGAGTGAGTGGAGTTTGTGTGATCTCCCCCTGTTCTACAGAGTGAGTGAGTGGAGTTTGTGTGATCTCCCCCTGTTCTACAGAGTGAGTGGAGTTTGTATGATCTCCCCCTGTTCTACAGAGTGAGTGAGTGGAGTTTGTGTGATCTCCCCCTGTTCTACAGAGTGAGTGGAGTTTGTGTGATCTCCCCTTGTTCTACAGAGTGAGTGAGTGGAATTTGTGTGATCTCCCCCTGTTCTACAGAGTGAGTGAGTGGAGTTTGTGTGATCTCCCCCTGTTCTACAGAGTGAGTGAGTGGAGTTTGTGTGATCTCCCCCTGTTCTACAGAGTGAGTGGAGTTTGTGTGATCTCCCCTTGTTCTACAGAGTGAGTGAGTGGAATTTGTGTGATCTCCCCCTGTTCTACAGAGTGAGTGGAGTTTGTATGATCTCCCCCTGTTCTACAGAGTGAGTGAGTGGAGTTTGTGTGATCTCCCCCTGTTCTACAGAGTGAGTGGAGTTTGTATGATCTCCCCCTGTTCTACAGAGTGAGTGAGTGGAATTTGTGTGATCTCCCCCTGTTCTACAGAGTGAGTGGAGTTTGTGTGATCTCCCCCTGTTCTACAGAGTGAGTGGAGTTTGTGTGATCTCCCGCTGTTCTACAGAGTGAGTGAGTGGAGTTTGTGTGATCTCCCCCTGTTCTACAGAGTGAGTGAGTGGCGTTTGTGTGATCTCCCCCTGTTCTACAGAGTGAGTGGAGTTTGTGTGATCTCCCCCTGTTCTACAGAGTGAGTGGAGTTTGTGTGATCTCCCCCTGTTCTACAGAGTGAGTGAGTGGAGTTTGTGTGATCTCCCCCTGTTCTACAGAGTCA
The DNA here is from genome assembly GCF_965212315.1 of Lampetra planeri. Classification (NCBI taxonomy): domain Eukaryota; kingdom Metazoa; phylum Chordata; class Hyperoartia; order Petromyzontiformes; family Petromyzontidae; genus Lampetra; species Lampetra planeri. The sequence continues at coordinate 14,572 of NW_027615177.1, read as the reverse complement.
GTGGAGTTTGTATGATCTCCCCCTGTTCTACAGAGTGTGTGAGTGGAGTTTGTGTGATCTCCCCCTGTTCTACAGAGTCAGTGGAGTTTGTATGATCTCCCCCTGTTCTACAGAGTGTGTGAGTGGAGTTTGTGTGATCTCCCCCTGTTCTACAGAGTCAGTGGAGTTTGTGTGATCTCCCCCTGTTCTACAGAGTGAGTGAGTGGAGTTTGTGTGATCTCCCCCTGTTCTACAGAGTCAGTGGAGTTTGTATGATCTCCCCCTGTTCTACAGAGTGAGTGAGTGGAGTTTGTGTGATCTCCCCCTGTTCTACAGAGTCAGTGGAGTTTGTATGATCTCCCCCTGTTCTACAGAGTGAGTGAGTGGAGTTTGTATGATCTCCCCCTGTTCTACAGAGTGAGTGAGTGGAGTTTGTGTGATCTCCCCCTGTTCTACAGAGTGAGTGAGTGGAGTTTGTGTGATCTCCCACTGTTCTACAGAGTGAGTGGAGTTTGTGTGATCTCCCCCTGTTCTACAGAGTGAGTGAGTGGAGTTTGTGTGATCTCCCCCTGTTCTACAGAGAGAGTGGAGTTTGTGTGATCTCCCCCTGTTCTACAGAGTGAGTGAGTGGAGTTTGTGTGATCTCCCATTGTTCTACAGAGTGAGTGAGTGAGTGAAGTTTGTGTGATCTCCCCCTGTTCTACAGAGTGAGTGGAGTTTGTGTGATCTCCCCCTGTTCTACAGAGTGAGTGGAGTTTGTGTGATCTCCCCCTGTTCTACAGAGTGTGTGAGTGGAGTTTGTGTGATCTCCCCCTGTTCTACAGAGTGAGTGAGTGGAGTGTGTGTGATCTACCCCTGTTCTACAGAGAGAGTGGAGTTTGTGTGATCTCCCCCTGTTCTACAGAGTGAGTGAGTGAGTGGAGTGTGTGTGATCTACCCCTGTTCTACAGAGTGAGTGGAGTTTGTGTGATCTCCCCCTGTTCTACAGAGTGTGTGAGTGGAGTTTGTGTGATCTCCCCCTGTTCTACAGAGTGAGTGAGTGGAGTTTGTGTGATCTCCCCCTGTTCTACAGAGTGAGTGGAGTTTGTGTGATATCCCCCTGTTCTACAGAGTGAGTGGAATTTGTGTGATCTCCCCCTGTTCTACAGAGTGAGTGGAGTTTGTGTGATCTCCCCCTGTTCTACAGAGTGAGTGAGTGGAGTTTGTATGATCTCCCCCTGTTCTACAGAGAGAGTGGAGTTTGTATGATCTCCCCCTGTTCTACAGAGAGAGTGGAGTTTGTGTGATCTCCCCCTGTTCTACAGAGTGAGTGAGTGTAGTTTGTGTGATCTCCCCCTGTTCTACAGAGTGAGTGGAGTTTGTGTGATCTCCCCCTGTTCTACAGAGTGAGTGGAGTTTGTGTGATCTCCCCCTGTTCTACAGAGTGAGTGAGTGTGTGTGATCTACCCCTGTTCTACAGAGTGAGTGAGTTTGTGTGATCTCCCCCTGTTCTACAGAGTGTGTGAGTGGAGTTTGTATGATCTCCCCCTGTTCTACAGAGTGAGTGGAGTTTGTGTGATCTCCCCCTGTTCTACAGAGTGAGTGAGTGGAATTTGTGTGATCTCCCCCTGTTCTACAGAGTGAGTGGAGTTTGTGTGATCTCCCCCTGTTCTACAGAGTGAGTGAGTGAGTGAGTGGAGTTTGTGTGATCTCCCCCTGTTCTACAGAGTGAGTGAGTGAGTGGAGTTTGTGTGATCTCCCCCTGTTCTACAGAGTGAGTGGAGTTTGTGTGATCTCCCCTTGTTCTACAGAGTGAGTGAGTGGAGTTTGTGTGATCTCCCCCTGTTCTACAGAGTGAGTGAGTGGAGTTTGTGTGATCTCCCCCTGTTCTACAGAGTGAGTGGAGTTTGTATGATCTCCCCCTGTTCTACAGAGTGAGTGAGTGGAGTTTGTGTGATCTCCCCCTGTTCTACAGAGTGAGTGGAGTTTGTGTGATCTCCCCTTGTTCTACAGAGTGAGTGAGTGGAATTTGTGTGATCTCCCCCTGTTCTACAGAGTGAGTGAGTGGAGTTTGTGTGATCTCCCCCTGTTCTACAGAGTGAGTGAGTGGAGTTTGTGTGATCTCCCCCTGTTCTACAGAGTGAGTGGAGTTTGTGTGATCTCCCCTTGTTCTACAGAGTGAGTGAGTGGAATTTGTGTGATCTCCCCCTGTTCTACAGAGTGAGTGGAGTTTGTATGATCTCCCCCTGTTCTACAGAGTGAGTGAGTGGAGTTTGTGTGATCTCCCCCTGTTCTACAGAGTGAGTGGAGTTTGTATGATCTCCCCCTGTTCTACAGAGTGAGTGAGTGGAATTTGTGTGATCTCCCCCTGTTCTACAGAGTGAGTGGAGTTTGTGTGATCTCCCCCTGTTCTACAGAGTGAGTGGAGTTTGTGTGATCTCCCGCTGTTCTACAGAGTGAGTGAGTGGAGTTTGTGTGATCTCCCCCTGTTCTACAGAGTGAGTGAGTGGCGTTTGTGTGATCTCCCCCTGTTCTACAGAGTGAGTGGAGTTTGTGTGATCTCCCCCTGTTCTACAGAGTGAGTGGAGTTTGTGTGATCTCCCCCTGTTCTACAGAGTGAGTGAGTGGAGTTTGTGTGATCTCCCCCTGTTCTACAGAGTCAGTGGAGTTTGTATGATCTCCCCCTGTTCTACAGAGTGTGTGAGTGGAGTTTGTGTGATCTCCCCCTGTTCTACAGAGTCAGTGGAGTTTGTGTGATCTCCCCCTGTTCTACAGAGTGAGTGAGTGGAGTTTGTGTGATCTCCCCCTGTTCTACAGAGTCAGTGGAGTTTGTATGATCTCCCCCTGTTCTACAGAGTGAGTGAGTGGAGTTTGTGTGATCTCCCCCTGTTCTACAGAGTCAGTGGAGTTTGTATGATCTCCCCCTGTTCTACAGAGTGAGTGAGTGGAGTTTGTATGATCTCCCCCTGTTCTACAGAGTGAGTGAGTGGAGTTTGTGTGATCTCCCCCTGTTCTACAGAGTGAGTGAGTGGAGTTTGTGTGATCTCCCACTGTTCTACAGAGTGAGTGGAGTTTGTGTGATCTCCCCCTGTTCTACAGAGTGAGTGAGTGGAGTTTGTGTGATCTCCCCCTGTTCTACAGAGAGAGTGGAGTTTGTGTGATCTCCCCCTGTTCTACAGAGTGAGTGAGTGGAGTTTGTGTGATCTCCCATTGTTCTACAGAGTGAGTGAGTGAGTTGAAGTTTGTGTGATCTCCCCCTGTTCTACAGAGTGAGTGGAGTTTGTGTGATCTCCCCCTGTTCTACAGAGTGAGTGGAGTTTGTGTGATCTCCCCCTGTTCTACAGAGTGTGTGAGTGGAGTTTGTGTGATCTCCCCCTGTTCTACAGAGTGAGTGAGTGGAGTGTGTGTGATCTACCCCTGTTCTACAGAGAGAGTGGAGTTTGTGTGATCTCCCCCTGTTCTACAGAGTGAGTGAGTGAGTGGAGTTTGTGTGATCTCCCCCTGTTCTACAGAGTGAGTGGAGTTTGTGTGATCTCCCCCTGTTCTACAGAGTGAGTGAGTGGAATTTGTGTGATCTCCCCCTGTTCTACAGAGTGAGTGGAGTTTGTGTGATCTCCCCTGTTCTACAGAGTGAGTGAGTGGAGTTTGTATGATCTCCCCCTGTTCTACAGAGAGAGTGGAGTTTGTATGATCTCCCCCTGTTCTACAGAGAGAGTGGAGTTTGTGTGATCTCCCCCTGTTCTACAGAGTGAGTGAGTGTAGTTTGTGTGATCTCCCCCTGTTCTACAGAGTGAGTGGAGTTTGTGTGATCTCCCCCTGTTCTACAGAGTGAGTGGAGTTTGTGTGATCTCCCCCTGTTCTACAGAGTGAGTGAGTGTGTGTGATCTACCCCTGTTCTACAGAGTGAGTGAGTTTGTGTGATCTCCCCCTGTTCTACAGAGTGTGTGAGTGGAGTTTGTATGATCTCCCCCTGTTCTACAGAGTGAGTGGAGTTTTGTGTGATCTCCCCCTGTTCTACAGAGTGAGTGAGTGAGTGGAGTTTGTGTGATCTCCCCCTGTTATACAGAGTGAGTGAGTGAGTTTGTGTGATCTCCCCCTGTTCTACAGAGTGAGTGAGTGAGTGGAGTTTGTGTGATCTCCCCCTGTTCTACAGAGTGAGTGAGTGAGTGGAGTTTGTGTGATCTCCCCCTGTTCTACAGAGTGAGTGAGTGGAGTTTGTGTGATCTCCCCCTGTTCTACAGAGTGAGTGAGTGAGTGGAGTTTGTGTGATCTCCCCCTGTTCTACAGAGTGAGTGAGTGAGTGGAGTTTGTGTGATCTCCCCCTGTTCTACAGAGTGAGTGAGTGCGTGTGCGAGAGAGGATGCCTTCATTTAGCAGTGGACTGATGATAGCCGGTGTGTGTGTGCGTGTGTGTGCGTGTACGTGTGTGTGTGTGTGTGTGCGTGTGTGTGTGTGTGCGTGCGTGTGTGCGTGTGCGTGTGCGTGCGTGCGTGTGCGTGTGCGTGTGTGTGTGCGTGCGTGTGTGCGTGTGTGTGCGTGTGCGTGTGTGCGTGCGTGTGTGTGCGTGCGTGTGTGTGCGTGCCTGTGCGTGTGTGTGCGTGTGCGTGTGTGTGCGTGTGTGTGCGTGCCTGTGCGTGTGTGTGCGTGCCTGTGCGTGTGCGTGTGTGTGCGTGTGTGCGTGTGTGTGCGTGTGTGTGCGTGCCTGTGCGTGTGTGTGTGTGTGTGTGCGTGTGCGTGCGTGTGTCAGTGCGTGGGGGCACCGCCGTGCGCCGCTTCCTGTGCGCCAGCCTCGCCGAGTCGCGTCTCTGCGGGGACGACAGCCGCACGACGTGCATCATGGAGGCGCTGCGCTGCGTCTGCCGTGGAGATGGAGGAGGTGGAGGTGGAGGAGGTGGAGCAGGAGGAGGAGGTGACGAAGAGGGCGAGGAGGAGGAGGTGGACGTGAGGTGCACGCGTATCGTTGGCGAGCTGGAACGCGAGCACAGGTGAGCGGGAGAGCGGTGGTGCCGCGGTTGGCGGTTCGCTTGCTCTGCAGAGTTTGCGTGAGAGTGAGAGTGAGTGTGTGAGAGTGTGAGAGTGTGTGTGAGTGAGTGAGAGTGAGTGGGTGTGTAAGAGTGAGTGAGAGTGAGTGTGAGAGTGAGTGTGTGAGTGAGTGTGAGTGAGAGTGAGTGAGTGTGTGAGTGTGTGTGAGTGAGTGAGAGTGAGTGTGAGTGAGAGTGAGTGAGTGTGTGAGTGTGTGTGAGTGAGTGAGAGTGAGTGGGTGTGTAAGAGTGAGTGAGAGTGAGTGTGAGAGTGAGTGTGTGAGTGAGTGTGAGTGAGAGTGAGTGAGTGTGTGTGAGAGTGAGTGAGTGTGTGAGGGAGAGTGAGTGTGTGAGTGTGTGAGTGAGTGTGAGTGTGTGAGTGAGTGTGTGAGTGAGTGTGAGTGAGTGTGAGTGAGTGTGTGTGAGTGAGTGTGTGTGTGAGAGTGAGTGAGGGTGAGTGAGAGTGAGTGGGTGTGTAAGAGTGTGTGAGAGTGAGTGAGTGAGAGTGAGTGTGAGAGTGAGTGTGTGAGAGAGAGAGTGTGAGAGTGTGTGAGAGTGAGTGAGTGAGAGTGAGTGTGAGAGTGTGTGAGTGAGTGTGTGAGAGAGAGAGTGTGAGAGTGAGTGAGTGTGTGAGTGAGTGAGAGAGAGTGTGAGAGTGAGTGTGAGAGTGTGAGAGTGAGTGTGTGAGAGTGTGAGTGAGTGTGAGAGTGAGTGTGAGAGTGAGTGTGTGAGTGAGTGTGTGAGAGAGAGTGTGAGAGTGTGAGAGTGAGTGAGTGTGTGAGTGAGTGAGAGAGTGTGTGAGAGTGAGTGTGTGAGAGTGTGAGTGAGTGTGAGAGTGAGTGTGAGAGTGAGTGTGTGAGAGTGTGTGTGAGTGAGTGTGAGTAAGTGTGAGAGTGAGTGTGTGAGTGTGTGAGAGTGAGTGAGTGAGAGTGTGTGAGAGTGAGTGTGTGAGTGAGTGTGTGAGAGAGGGTGAGAGTGGTGAGTGTGTGAGTGAGTGAGTGGTGAGAGTGAGTGTGAGAGTGGAGAGTGAGTGTGGAGTGTGAGTGAGTGGTGAGGTGAGTGGGAGTGGTGGTGGAGTGAGTGGTGAGTGTGTGAGTGTGTGAGTGTGAGGGTGAGAGTGAGTGTGAGGGTGAGTGTGAGAGTGTGAGAGGTGAGTGGGGAGTGTGTGTGAGTGAGTGTGAGAGTGGTGTGTGAGAGTGTGTGGGAGAGTGTGTGTGAGTGGAGTGTGAGTGTGGTGTGTGAGTGGGTGTGTGGAGTGTGGTGAGGTGGTGAGTGTGAGTGTGTGTGAGGGAGTGTGAGGGTGGTGGTGTGTGGAGTGGAGTGAGAGGTGAGGTGGGTGTGAGAGTGAGTGTGTGGTGAGAGGGAGTGTGAGTGTGTGAGGAGTGGTGAGTGTGTGTGAGGGTGAGGTGAGTGTGGGTGAGTGTGGTGAGTGTTGGGTGAGTGAGTGGTGAGTGGAGTGGTGTGGAGGAGTGTGAGAGTGTGAGTGGTGAGAGTGTGTGAGTGTGTGGTGAGTGAGTGTGAGTGGGGTGAGTGGGGTGTGGTGAGAGTGAGTGAGAGTGAGTGAGTGTGAGAGAGTGAGTGTGTGAGAGTGAGAGTGTGTGAGAGTCAGTGCGTGACAGAGTGGTGAGTGAGTGAGAGTGTGTGAGTGAGTGTGTGAGTGAGTGAGTGTGTGAGTGAGTGTGAGTAAGTGTGAGAGTGAGTGTGTGAGTGAGTGTGAGTAAGTGTGAGGTGAGTGTGTGAGTGAGTGTGAGTAAGTGTGAGAGTGAGTGTGTGAGTGTGAGTGGTGTGTGAGTGAGTGTGTGAGTGTGTGTGGGTGAGTGTGTGAGTGAGTGTGTGAGTGTGTGAGTGTGAGGTGTGAGTGTGTGAGGTGTGAGTGTGAGTGAGTGTGAGTGGTGAGAGTGAGTGTGTGAGTGAGTGTGAGTGAGAGTGTGTGAGTGAGGTGTGAGTGAGTGTGTGAGAGTGAGTGTGTGAGTGAGTGTGTGAGTGAGTGTGTGAGTGAGTGTGAGTGAGTGTGTGAGAGAGTGAGGTGAGTGTGTGAGTGTGTGAGAGTGAGTGAGTGAGTGAGAGTGAGTGTGGAGTGAGTGTGTGAGTGAGTGTGTGAGAGTGAGTGAGTGAGTGAGAGTGAGTGTGAGAGTGAGTGTGTGAGTGAGTGTGTGAGAGTGAGTGAGTGAGTGAGAGTGAGTGTGAGAGTGAGTGGTGTGAGTGAGTGTGTGAGAGTGAGAGTGTGTGAGTGAGTGTGAGTGAGTGTGGAGTGAGTGTGAGTGAGAGTGAGTGGGTGTGAGAGTGTGTGAGAGTGTGTGAAAGTGTGTGAGTGTGTGAGAGTGAGTGTGTGAGTGAGTGTGTGAGGGGAGTGAGTGGTGAGGGAGAGTGAGTGAGAGTGAGTGTGAGAGTGAGTGTGTGAGTGAGTGTGTGAGAGTGAGAGAGTGTGTGAGTGAGTGGTGAGTGTGTGTGGAGGTGTGAGTGAGAGTGAGTGGGTGTGTGTGAGAGTGGTGAGAGTGTGTGAAGTGTGGTGTGGTGTGTGAGTGTGTGAGAGTGAGTGAGGGTGAGTGAGAGTGAGTGAGTGTGTGAGGTGAGAGTGTGTGAGTGAGTGAGAGTGAGTGGGTGTGTGAGAGTGTGTGAGAGTGTGTGAAGTGTGGGGTGAGTGGTGGTTGTGTGGAGAGTGAGGGTGGGTGAGAGTGGGTGTGTGGTGTGGAGAGGTGTGGAGTGAGGTGAGTGTGTGTGTGAGAGTGAGAGTGTGTGAGTGAGTGAGAGTGAGTGTGTGAGAGTCAGTGCGTGACAGAGTGTGTGAGTGTGTGAGTGTGTGAGTGTGTGAGAGAGAGTGTGTGAGTGTGTGAGAGTGAGTGTGTGAGTTAGTGGGGAGCGGTAGTGTAGCGGTTAGCGCTGCGCTATGAACCTGGCGACCCGAGTTCGATTCCCGCTCACGGCGAACACCGGTGACGATTATCTGAACCGGTCCTATGCCTCCCCTAGGTCGACTCAGCCTCAAATGAGTCCCCGGTGCGGTGTGTAAACATCGCAACTGGGGAGACAAAGGCGGTCGGGCGTGGTGCTGGCCACCCACCCCCTCCTGTGCCGTTCCGGTCTTCATAGGTGCTCGCTAACAGCACTTGCCCCAACTGTTGCAAGCTACACAAGGGATCTTTGTCTTTGTGTACTGTGCTCACACGCATCTGCGTGTGTACGCGTGTGTGCGGTGTGTGCGGTGTGTGTGTGTGTGTGCGGTGTGTGTGTGCGGTGTGTGTGTGTGTGCGTTGCGTGCGGTGTGTGTGCGGTGTGTGTGTTGCGTGCGGTGTGTGTGTGTGCGTTGCGTGCGGTGTGTGTGTGCGGTGTGTGTGCGTTGCGTGCGGTGCGTGTGTGCGTGCGGTGTGTGTGTGCGGTGTGTCTGTGTGTGTGTGCGTGCGGTGTGTGTGTGCGGTGTGTGTGTGTGCGTGCGGGTGTGTGTGTGCGGTGTGTGTGCGTTGCGTGCGGTGCGTGTGTGCGTGCGGTGTGTGTGTGCGGTGTGTGTGTGCGTGCGGTGTGTGCGGTGTGTGTGTGTGCGGTGTGTGTGTGCGGTGTGTGTGTGTTTGCGTGCGGTGTGTGTGTGCGGTGTGTGTGTGTATCTGTGGTGTGTGCGTGGCGTGGCGCGTGCGGCGCGTGCGGCGCGTAGGGAGCGGTCGCGGTACGTGGCCTACCTGGTGCGGAGTCGCCGCGCTCTGCACGCCGCGCTGAGCCGCGTGAGCCTGGCCGAGGCGGGTGGCCGCGAGCCAGCGAGCGGCCAGCGACTCGCGACTCGCGGCGCTCTACGTCGACGCGTTCCTGGCGCTGCGCTCCGCATCGCTCGCCGAGTTCGTCGCAGGTGAGCGCCGCCATGGGGGCGGTGAGCGGCGGTGGTGGTGGGGAGAGCGGTGGTGGGGAGCGGTGGTGGTGGTGAGAGTGGTGGTGGTGAGAGTGGTGGTGGTGAGCGGTGGTGGTGAGAGTGGTGGTGGGGAGCGGTGGTGGTGGTGAGAGTGGTGGTGGGGAGCGGTGGTGGTGGTGAGAGTGGTGGTGGTGAGAGTGGTGGTGGTGAGCGGTGGTAGTGGTGGTGAGAGTGGTGGTGGGGAGCGGTGGTGGTGGTGAGAGTGGTGGTGGTGAGAGTGGTGGTGGGGAGCGGTGGTGGTGGTGAGAGTGGTGGTGGTGAGAGTGGTGGTGGTGAGAGTGGTGGTGGGGAGTGGTGGTGGTGAGAGTGGTGGTGGGTGAGAGTGGTGGTGGTGAGAGTGGTGGTGGTGAGAGTGGTGGTGGTGAGAGTGGTGGTGGGGAGCGGTGGTGGTGGTGAGAGTGGTGGTGGGGAGCGGTGGTAGTGGTGGTCAGAGTGGTGGTGTGAGAGTGGTGGTGGTGAGAGTGGTGGTGGGGAGCGGTGGTAGTGGTGGTGAGAGTGGTGGTGGTCAGAGTGGTGGTGTGAGAGTGGTGGTGGTGAGAGTGGTGGTGGTGAGAGTGGTGGTGGGAGCGGTGGTGGTGGTGAGAGTGGTGGTGGTGAGAGTGGTGGTGGTGAGAGTGGTGGTGGTGAGAGTGGTGGTGGGGAGCGGTGGTAGTGGTGGTGAGAGTGGTGGTGGTGAGAGTGGTGGTGGTGAGAGTGGTGGTGGGGAGCGGTGGTGGTGGTGAGAGTGGTGGTGTGAGAGTGGTGGTGGTGAGAGTGGTGGTGGTGAGAGTGGTGGTGGGGAGCGGTGGTAGTGGTGGTGAGAGTGGTGGTGGTGAGAGTGGTGGTGGTGAGAGTGGTGGTGGTGAGAGTGGTGGTGGTGAGAGTGGTGGTGGTGAGAGTGGTGGTGGTGAGAGTGGTGGTGGTGAGAGTGGTGGGTGGTGAGAGTGGTGGTGGTGAGAGTGGTGGTGGTGAGAGTGGTGGTGGGGAGCGGTGGTAGTGTGGTGAGAGTGGTGGTGGGAGTGGTGGTGGTGAGAGTGGTGGTGGTGAGAGTGGTGTGGTGAGAGTGGTGGTGGGGAGCGTGGTAGTGGTGGTGAGAGTGGTGGTGTGAGAGTGGTGGTGGTGAGAGTGGTGGTGGGGAGCGGTGGTAGTGGTGGTGAGAGTGGTGGTGGTGGAGAGTGGTGGTGGTGAGAGTGGTGGTGGGAGCGGTGGTAGTGGTGGTGAGAGGTGGTGGGGAGTGGTGGTGGTGGGTGAGAGTGGTGGTGGTGAGAGTGGTGGTGGTGGTGAGTGGTGGTGAGGGTGGTGCGTGGTGGTGTGAGTGGTGGTGAGAGTGGTGGTGGTGAGAGTGGTGGTGGGGAGCGGTGGTGGTGGTGGAGAGTGGTGGTGGTGAGAGTGGTGGTGGTGAGAGTGGTGGTGGTGAGAGTGGTGGGGAGCGGTGGTAGTGGTGGTGAGTGGTGGTGGTGAGAGTGGTGGTGGTGAGAGTGGTGGTGGGGAGCGGTGAGTGGTGGTGAGGTGGTGGTGGTGAGAGTGGTGGTGGTGAGAGTGGTGGTGGGAGCGTGGTGGTGGTGAGAGGTGGTGTGGAGAGTGGTGGTGGTGAGAGTGGTGGTGAGAGTGGTGGTGGGAGAGAGGTGGGTGGTGGTGAGAGTGGTGGTGGTGAGAGTGGTGGTGAGAGTGGTGGTGTGAGAGTGGTGGTGGTGAGAGTGGTGGTGAGAGGTGGGTGGAGAGTGGTGGTGTGAGTGGTGGTGAGAGTGGTGGTGGTGAGAGTGGTGGTGGAGAGTGGTGGTGGTGAGGGTGGTGGTGGGGAGAGGTGGGGTGGGGAGTGGTGGTGGTGAGTGGTGGTGGGGAGCGGTGGTGGTGAGACTGGTGGTGAGACTGGTGGTGAGACTGGTGGTGAGACTGGTGGTGAGTGTGGTGGTAAGTGTGGTGGTGAGTGTGGTGGTGAGTGTGGTGGTGAGAGTGGTGGTGAGTGTGGTGGTGAGTGTGGTGGTGAGACTGGTGGTGAGACTGGTGGTGAGAGTGGTGGTGAGTGTGGTGGTGAATTTGGTGGTGAGTGTGGTGGTGAGTGTGGTGGTGAGACTGGTGGTGAGACTGGTGGTGAGTGTGGTGGTGAATTTGGTGGTGAGTGTGATGGTGAGAGCGGGTCCCTTGAATAACAGTGCGAATGATGGTGATGTTGATAGAGACACCCACCCCACCCTCCCCACCACTCATCCCCCCCACCGTCCCCACCACCCACCCTCCCCACCACCCACCCTTCCACCCACCACCACCCTAACCACCCACCCCCCACCCACCCCGCCCACCCACCACCCTAACAACCCACCCACCCACAACCCCACCCCTCCCACCCACCCACCACCCTCCCACCCACCACCCCCCCCCCCCCCACCCACCCACCCACCACCCCACCCTACCACCCACCCACCCTCCCACCACCCTCCCCACCACCACCCAACCACCCACCTCCCACCACCCTCCCACCCACCCCACCACCCTAACCACCCCTCCCACCCACCACTCTCCCCACCCACCACCCTAACCACCCACCCACCCTCCCACCCACCACCCCCACCCACCACCCCACCCTACCCACCCTCCCACCCACCACCCACCCTCCCACCCACCCACCACCCACCCCCCACCCACCCACCACCCACCCTCCCACCCACCCACCACCCCAACCACACCACCCCCACCACCCTCCCACCCACCCCCCACCCACCCACCCCCCCACCACCCACCCACCCCCCCACCTACCCACCACCCTACCACCCCACCACCCACCCACCCTAACCACCCACCCACCCACCTCCCCACCACCCCACCCACCACCCACCACCCTCCCACCCACCCACCCACCACCCCACCCTACCACCCCCTACCCACCCACCCACCCCCACCACCCCCCACCCACCCCACCCACCACCCACCCACCCCCCCACCCCACCCTAACCCACCCACCCACCCACCCTCCTACCCCCCCCACCCACCCTCCTAGCCACCACCCACCCACCCTCCCACCCACCCTAACCACCCACCCCACCCACCCCCCTACCCACCACCCACCACCCCACCCACCCACCCTAACCACCCACCCACCCACCACCCCACCACCCACCCTAACCCACCACCCCACCCACCCTCCTACCCACCACCCACCACCCACCACCCACCCCTAACCACCCACCCACCCCCTCCTACCCACCACCCACCCACCACCCTAACCACCCACCCACCCTCCTACCCCACCCTAACCACCCCACCCACCACCCACCCTAACCACCCACCCTCCTACCCACCACCCACCACCCACCACCCACCCTAACCACCCACCCACCCACCCTCCTACCCACCACCCACCCACCACCCTAACCACCCACCCACCCCACCCTCCTACCCACCACCCACCACCCACCACCCACCCTAACCACCCACCCACCACCCTAACCACCCCACCCACCACCCACCTCCCACCACCCTCCCACCCACCCACCACCCTCCCACCCACCCACCACCCTAACCACCCACCCACCCCTCCTACCCACCATCCACCACCCACCCACCACCCTAACCACCCACCCGCCCACCCACCCTCCCACCCACCCACCACCCTAACCACCCACCCACCACCCACCCACCTCCCACCTACCCACGTGCCCCGCCAGCCTACAAGCTCCTCACGGTGGAGGATGAGAAGACTCCGCTGCTCCACTGCCTCCTCCGCTCCTTCGCCGCCAGCCTGGTGGACGGAGTCGTAGCCGGGTCGGCTGGCTGTGGTGGTGGTGACGGTGGTGGCGGTGGCGGTGGTGGTGGTGGTGGCGGTGACGGTGGTGGTGGTGGCGGTGGTGGCGGCGGTGGTGGTGGTGGCGGTGGCGGCGGTGGTGGTGAAGCCACGTGCCGCTTCCGTGGGCAAGTGGAGGCGGCGCTGGAGCGGAGCGTGGTGGGGAAGATCTTCCGCTGGGCGTTCAACCCCAACGACGATGCCGACGTCCACCGAGACGAGTGAGCGGGGGGCGGGGAGCCGTTTGCGGGGAGCGGTTAGTGGTTAGCGGTTAGCGGTTAGCGGTTAGCGGTTAGTGGGGAGCGGTTAGCGAGCGGTTAGCTGGGAGCGGTTATCAGGGAGGAGCGGTTAGTGGGGAGCGAGCGGTTCGCTGTACACGGGTGGCCACCACATTGGCCCCCTGTGGTCGTGTTGTCACGAGATTGACCGGCGCGGCCTGCCAGGTGGGAACCACGAAGCCTCCGTAAAGAGGGGCGGGGCGATCACGCCACAGTTGTCATGACGATGATGACGATAACGACAATTCATATATTTCACCTGGCCGTGATGCTGTGATGCTGCTGGTACGATGATGTTGACGATGATGATGACAATGATGACGACGACGATGATGATGATGATGGTGACGATGATGATGACGATGATCATCACGATGATGTCTTCCAGATTGTTCTCCCGTCACATCCAGCGTCTCGCCCTCATCGTGACCCCTGACCACCCGGCCATCCAGATCCGCACGGTACCGCCACACGCCCTGAACCAGAGTTCAAGCCCTGGGTGTGTCTGTCTCTCTCTCAGGGGTTCATAATGGATGTGTCACACACACACACTCACACATAGACACCCTGAACCTGGGTTCAAGCCCTGGGTCTGGGTGTGTCTGTTTCTCTCTCAGGGGGTTCATAATGGATGTGTCACACACACAGACACCCTGAACCTGGGTTCAAGCCCTGGGTCTGGGTGTGTCTCAGGGTGTCCATAATGGCTGTGTCACACACACACACACAGACACCCTGAACCTGGGTTCAAGCCCTGGGTCCAGGTGTCTCTCTCTCTCAGGGGGTTCATAATGACTGTCACACACAGACACCCTGAACCTGGGTTCAAGCCCTGGGTCCAGGTGTCTCTCTCTCTCAGGGGGTTCATAATGACTGTCACACACACACACCCTGACCCTGGGTTCAAGCCCTGGGTCCAGGTGTCTCTCTCTCTCAGGGGGTTCATAATGACTGTCACACACACACACACACCCTGAACCTGGGTTCAATCCCCGGCTCCAGCTGTCTCAGGGAATGTTTCCTAATGGCTGTGTAGTAGACGCTTGAGCCGACACTGCTGAGAAAATCCCGAGTTCGAGAGCCCTGGGTCTGGGCGTCTCCTCCATCTCCCCCGACCCTCTCTCTCTGTCCCGGGCGGTTCCTGATGGACCTGCCTTGCCGTGTCCCAGAGGTCGCAACCGGGTACCCGATACCCGTACCCTACCCGATACCCGGCTGCCCGTACCCGTACCCGTCCGGGTACGGGTACGGGTAGGCCGTGAGTTACTGGTGAGTCACCGTTTGTCACTCATTTCGGGTAGGGTACGGGTATCGGGTAGGGTACGGGTACCCGTTTGCAACCCTGGTGCGGCCGGGTACGGGTAAGGAATCAAAACCCATTTGCGACCTTTGCTGTGTCCTGCTGCTGTGACCTGCTGTGACCTGCTGTGACCTGCTGTGTCCTGCTGTGACCTGCTGTGACCTGCTGTGTCCTGCTGTGACCTGCTGTGACCTGCTGTGTCCTGCTGCTGTGACCTGCTGTGACCTGCTGCTGTGACCTGCTGTGTCCTGCTGTGACCTGCTGTGTCCTGCTGTGACCTGCTGTGTCCTGCTGTGTCCTGCTGTGACCTGCTGTGACCTGCTGCTGTGTCCTGCTGCTGTGTCCTGCTGTGACCTGCTGTGT
>NW_027615176.1:35000-68798 GCF_965212315.1 Lampetra planeri | reverse complement strand
CACCATCACCACCACCATCATCATCTTCACCCATCACCACCATCATCACCACCACCATCATCACCACCATCACATCACCACCATCACCACCCACCATCACCACCATCATCATCACCACCATCACCATCATCACCACCATCACCACCATCACCACCACGATCGTCATCTTCACCATCATCACCACCACCATCACCACCATCACCACCATCTTCACCACCATCACCACCATCACCACCATCATCACCACGATCATCACCACGATCATCATCATCACCACCATCATCATCTTCACCATCATCACCTTCACCACATCACCGCCACCATCACCGCCACCATCACCACCACCATCACTACCATGATCACCACGAACATCATCTTCACCATCATCACCATCACCACCATCATCACCACGATCATCACCACAATCATCATCTTCACCATCATCACCTTCACCACCATCACCGCCACCATCACCGCCACCATCACCACCACCATCACTACCATCATCACCACGAACATCATCTTCACCATCATCACCATCACCACCATCATCACCATCATCATCACCACGATCATCATCATCACCACAATCATCATCTTCACCATCATCACCTTCACCACCATCACCGCCACCATCACCGCCACCATCACCGCCACCATCACCACCACCATCACCACCATCATCATCACCACCATCACCATCATCACCACCATCACCACCATCACCACCACGATCGTCATCTTCACCATCATCACCACCACCATCATCTTCACCCCCCCCCCGTGTCTCCCCCCCACCCCCCGTCTTCCCCCTCCCCCCCCTTGTCCCCCCCCGTGCCCCCCCCCCCGTGCCCCCCCTCCCCCCCGTGTCCCCCCCCCCGTGTCCCCCCTCCCCCCCCGTGTCCCTCCCCCCCCGTGCCCCCCCCCGTGCCCCCCCGTGTCCCCCCCTCCCCCCCGTGTACCCCGCCCCCCGTGTCCCCCCTCCCCCCCCCGTGTCCCTCCCCCCCCGTGTCCCCCTCCCCCGTGTCCCCCCTCCCCCCCTTGTCCCCCCCGTGTCCCCCCCCCGTGTCCCCCCCTCCCCCCCGTGTCCCCCGCCCCGTGTCCCCCCCCCGTGTCCCCCCTCCCCCCCCCCGTGTCCCTCCCCCCCCGTGCCCCCCCCCCCGTGCCCCCCCCCAGGCCTCCCGGTCTGCCCGCAGTGCGAGGAGCTGGAGACGTCCCAGGCCATCCTGGAGACGTTCTGCTCCAGCGAGTTCGGTGAGCACGAGGGGACCCCCCCTACACACACAGATACACACCTACACACACATACACACACATACACACATACACATACACACAGATACATACATACACACATACACACACATACACATACACACATATACATACATACACACACACACATACAACAACAACAACCGCCATTCGCCACTAAGTGGCGGTGACGTCACCACGACGCTTGTGCCAGGCCATGTGCACCTTGAGGCCACGTGATGTGTCGAACGCCCGCTGTCAGGAGGTCACGGGGCAGACCCAGGTGCCACGGGTCGACTGACCGAGATGACCGAGATGACTGGCTGATGCACCACCTTTGCCCCCTACTGTACCAACTTGCTGTGCTTTAGCCACCCGGCGCTCCGCTCGTTGTTGTGAGCGTCGCTCCTCCGCCCTCCGTTGTTGTTGGAGGGCGACTGCCTCCAACTGCACAGTAGCGTCCTTCACGAGCCTCCTCCACAGAGGCCGATCTTGACACCGCTGGTACCAGTCATCGGCAAGTCCACTCAGCTCCACGTCCTCCTGTACCACATCACTCCATCTCTTCTCTAGCCCGTACCGCGCCCGTTTAGCCCCCTCGATCCGGCCGAACAAAAGCTGTTTAGGCATGCGGTGGCTGGGCATGCGGGCTACATGACCCAGCCAACGCAGCCTTGCCTGCCGGAAGAGCTCACTGATGGGACTTTGCCCAGATCTTTCAAGGACTTGTGAGCTCCTCACACAATCCAGCCTGGTTAAACCCAGGATGGATCGTAGGCAGGCCAGCCTAAATGTTTCCAACCGGCGAAGATGCTCCACTAGGGGGGTCCACGTTTCGCAAGCGTAGAGAAGGGAGGGAATGACCGTGGCCGAGAAGACCTGAAGCTTCATGCGGAGCGACAGACCAGGTAGCTTCCACACAGCGTTACGCAAACCGATGAAAAGATATTGCCGCTCGACTGATTCGGAGTGAGACCTCTGCTGATAAACTGGAGCCGGTCATAAGCACACTGCCCAGGTATGGGAAACTCTCCACTCTCTTCACAACTGCCCCATCACCAATTGGGAGTTGTGGGGGTGGAGTGTCCGATGGTACAAAACACCCAGGCAGGTGCTTAGTTTTGGTGGGGCTGATGGTAAGGCCCCACCTCTTGGTGGCACACTCCAGTCTCCGCAGCAGCGTCTCCAACTCCTCTTCTGAATGAGCAGCTATTACCAAATCATCGGCATACATAACGTGGTTGACCAATAGGGAGCCATCCCTTGATCGCACCCGGGCGTCGATCAGCCTCCCATTATATCTGTACCAAATGGAAATTCCCCCGGTAAAGCTATTGAAGGCTTCACGAACTACGCAGTCGAAATAGATGTTAAATAATGTGGGAGCCAGAGGACATCCCTGTCGCACCCCAAGGTGTACAGGGAAAGGCTCCGACTCCCGGCCACGTAGTTTTACCCGGGCCCGCTCACCATCTTGAAGGTCCTTAATGATCGTGAGCAGAGGGTCAGGGACTCCGAAAGCACGAAGAACAACCCAAAGCCCAGTCCTACTGATGGTATCATAGGCCTTGACCAGGTCAATAAAGCAGAGATGTAGGTTTTTTTGGAATTCCCTACACCTCTGCTGTAGCAGACGGACAGAAATATGGCATCTGTGCAGGACCGCCCTTTCCTGAAACCGCACTGGGGCTCCGCAAGCCTCTCCTCAGCGTGCCTAGCAAGGCGATGTTGAATAATCCTTGCCAGGACCTTACCCGGCACACTGAGGAGTGAGATGCCCCTGTAGTTGTTACAGTCGGTACGGTCCCCCTTCTTAAAGAGGGGGACCACCAGGGCATCCTTCCAGTCCTGCGGAACCCGTCCAGTGGTCCAGACTGTTGTTATGATGTCATATAGGGCAGTCTGTGCACAAACGCCACCCTCCCTCAGCATTTCGCTTGGGAGATCATCTCTGCCCGGTGCCTTCCCTGGTCTCAGACTCCGGATCGCCCTCAGTACTTCCTCAACAGCTGGTACCTCAGCCAGCCACTCACAAGGGGTGACCTCTTCCAATATTTGAGGCACCGCAGCCTCAGCAGGGTCATCCCCACTTTGTGCCATGATGTTTTCCTGGCTGAGAGATTTTCCCTCCCCCAGGACCTCACAGAAATGCTCAGCAAATCTGCAAACCTGTTCCTGGGGGTCGGAGATTGGATCACCGTTTTTTCCTCTAATGATGGTAATAGGTGTGGCGCTGCAGGTTACTTTTTTGATGGAGTTAAATAATGATTTGTGATCGCGGGCCACTGAGGCAGACTCCATCTCCTCAGCAACCCGCGACCACCACCCATCCTTACAGCGCCTTACGGCTCTCCGAACCTCCGAGCGAAGGCTGCGGTAAACCTCCTCATTCTCTGACGTGGGATGCTGTAGGCGATGAGAGTTGGCCTGTCGCTTTTTCTCAATAACCTGAACACCTCCTCCGTCAGCCAGGGTTCCCGGGGAGGTCTGGACCGCGTACCCAAAGCAGCCATTGCAGCTGCATGAGTCACAGTCTTAAACCTCGCCCATTTACCCTCGACATCAGGTGGAGTGGGGGACGATGCCAACCCCAGCTGCAAGCGATGATGAAATTCTCGCTTGCAACTTTCATCAGCTAACTTAGACCAGGCCACTTTTGGTTGGAATGGGATCCTGGGTGTACACCCACCACCGGAGTGGAAGAATGGCAGGCGCATCTTACAGATGACTAGTCGATGGTCAGAGGGCAGATCAGCTCCACGGTAGGTCCTGGTGTCAAGGACATGGGCTCGCATCCGCTGGTCCCGTCACTATGTAGTCCAGCAGATGTTCTTGCTTGGACCCGGCATGCATCCATGATGTTGTGTGGATGCGCCGATGCCGGAAGAGCGTGTTGGTAATTACAAGCCCATGGGCTGCACAAAACAAAAATCTAGCAGCCTCCTACCGTTATTATTGAGCTGATCTGGCCCATGCCTTCCAATCACTCCAGACCAGGTGCCAGCATCATGACCAACTCGGGCATTGAAGTCACCCAACAAGATGACTCTGTCCCGAGTGGCCACTTTAGCCAGCACCTGTGACAGGAGGTCATAGAAAGCGTCCGACTCATCGGCTTTGCCTGCATCCCTCCACGGATGTTCGTCTTCGGTGGGGGCATAAGTAACCACGACCACCACTCCTCGCCTCTGGTTGATGGGAAGGTGAGCCCAAAGTATCCTGGGGCTTACAGCTTCCCACACCTCACCGCCACGCTCCCACGCCCCCTTCATTCTTTTGTTCAGAAGAAGAGCCACACCCTGTTGTTTGGCAGTCTCCTGCCCCGAGTAGAGGACTGTCCACCCCTCATGGTGGCAGGAGCCAGAACCGGTCCACCAGACCTCCTGAATGCCACAGAGATCCAGGCGGTACCGGTCCAGCTCCCGACAGAGGAGTGGCAGCCTCTCCTCCGCAGTGAGCGTTCGAACATTCCACGTGGCCATCCGCAATGGTTTTTCGTTGTTTCTGGAGGAGCCCCGAGGGTTAAAATTCAATCTCCTGGCTCCGCCAAATGGGGTTTGGCCAGGAGACGTCATAAAAGCCTGACCCCCCGGGGCCTCCGGCACAAGCTTATTAATTACAGGTTTATGTTTAATTCGTAGTTTAGTGGTGGTTAATTGAAGGTGGAGGGGTTACCAGCCCCTCGCACCCGTCCAGAGCCCCCGTTTAGCCACTGTGGTGGTCACAGACGCCATGAGGGGAGAGGCCAATGGGCATTGGCCCTCCCCCCACAGCACTGCCCACACATACACACACACACATACACACAGATACACACATACACACACACATACACACACACATACACACAGATACATACACACACACACATACACACACATACACACAGATACATACATACAGATACACACATACACACACATACACACACACATACACACACACAGACACATACACACAGATACATACACACACACATACACACAGATAGACAGACATACACATACATACACCTCCACACAGACACACACACATACATACACACACACACAGAGACACACACACACACCATACACACAGACACACACCATACACACACACACACCCCACCCCCACTGCACCCCCCTCCCCCCCTTCTAACCCCCCCCACCCCCCTTCGCCCCTCCCCTCTGCACCCCCCTCTCCCCCCCCTTCTAACCCCACCCACCCCCACCTCCCCCCACCCCCCCCACTGCCCCCCCCTCTCCCCCCTTCTAACCCCACCCCCCCACCTCCACACCCCCCCTCTCCCCCCCACCCCCCCACTGCCCCCCCTCTCCCCCCCTTCTAACCCCACCCCCCCACCTCCACACCCCCCTCTCCCCCCCCACCCCCCACCCCCCCACTGCACCCCACTCTGCCCCCCCTCTCCCCTCCTTCTAACCCCACCCCCACCTCCACACCCCCCCACCCCCCCCACCCCCCCACTGCACCCCACTCTGCCCCCCCTCTCCCCCCCTTCTAACCCCACCCCCACCTCCACACCCCCCCCACCCCCCCCACTGCACCCCACTCTGCCCCCCCCTCTCTCCCCCTTCTAACCCCACCTCCCCCCCCACCCCCCACCACCCTTCCCCCCCACCCCCACCTCCCCCCCACCCCCCTCCCCCCCCACCCCCCCACTGCACCCCACTCTGCCGCCCCCTCTACCCCCCTTCTAACCCCACCCCCCTCCCCCCCTTCTAACCCCACCCCCACCACCCTTCACCCCACCCCACCCCCACCCCCACCCCCCACCACCCTTCCCCCACCCCTCCCCCCCCCACCCCCCCACCCCCCCACCCCCCTCCCCCCCACCCCCCCCACCCCCAGCCCTGAGAATCCCCGCGGGCCTCAGCGTGGCGCTGCTGGGCCGCGACCTCCGACTCGGCGCGGGGGGGAGGGGCCGCCCCCCCCCCCGCCTCCTGAAGGCGGGGCCACTGCGCCCGGGAGACCTTAGGCCACGCCCCCAAGACCCACGTGGCCCCGCCCACCACTTGGCCCCGCCCCTGGTGTTGCGCAACGGGGCGGCGTGCCGCTGCCCCCAGCTGGAGACGCCCACCCAATCAGGGCCCCTCCTCGTCATGGGGGGCGTGGCCAAAGGTGAGGGGGGGAGGGGGGATGGGGAGGGGCAGTATATATACCGGGTCGTGTCTCTAGGAATTCCACCTGAAGACGGAAGCGTGTGTTGCCTTCCGAAACGTCGTGATTTTTATTTTATTTTCATTATATTTAATTTTTTTGTTACCTACGTGACTTTACCGGAAAAAAACCCGAAGGACATGAATCCTTGCAGTCACGAAAGCTTCAAAATCTAGAATACATCGGAGCGTTACGCCGCGTGAGTCGCCCTCCTTGAGAGTGAATGCGGTGAGTTGGCGTCGAAGTAGACGCATGTTGACGTAGGACCGCCCTTGCCTGAAGTCTGTGGGAGCAATTGGTCCACGGTTAACTTTGACTCGACACCGGGCCACGCTGTAAGAGCCACCCAATGAATCCTACGAAGCCAGTCCCCGAAACCAAAAGCTTTCAGAGTGCCGAGTGGATACCGGTGGTCAACCCTGCCAAAGGCTTTCTCTTGATCAAGGGAGAGAAAGGCAAAGTGGAAAGTTCAAATGCTCCGACGGAGTCATCGAATCTCTGACTAGGAAAATCCCATCATGGATGGTCAACCTCTCCCACCCGGCTCCCTCCCCCTTCCCTCCCCCTTCCCTCCCTCCCTCCCTTCCCCTCCCTCCCTCTCTCCATCCCCTCCCCCCTTCTCCCCCCCCCCCTCTCTCCATCCCCTCCCCCCTCCCTCCCCTCCCTCCTCCCCCCCTCCCTCCCCCCTCCCTTCCACCCTCCCCCCCTCCCTCCCCCCTCCCTTCCACCCTCCCCCCCCTCCCTCCTCCCTCCCCCCCCTCCCTCCATCCTCCCTCCCCTCCCTCCCTTCCCTCCCTTCCCCTCCCCCCTCCCTCCCCTCCCTCCTCCCCCCCCTCCCTCCCCCTCCCTTCCACCCTCCCCCCTCCCTCCCCCCTCCCTTCCACCCCTCCCCCCCTCCCTCCTCCCTCCCCCCCCTCCCTCCATCCTCCCTCCCCTCCCTCCCTTCCCTCCCTTCCCCTCCCCCCTCCCTCCCCTCCCTCCTCCCCCCCTCCCTCCCCCCTCCCTTCCACCCTCCCCCCTCCCTCCCCCCTCCCTTCCACCCTCCCCCCTCCCTCCCCCCTCCCTTCCACCCTCCCCCCCTCCCTCCCCCCTCCCTTCCACCCTCCCCCCCTCCCTCCTCCCTCCCTCCCATCCATCCCTCCCTTCCCTCCCTTCCCCTCCCTCCCTCCCCCTCCCCGCCTGCAGACCGCTCCCTCACCGTGACGGGCATCGTGCCGCTGGGCAGGAGGGCGCTGGCCAGGCGGAGTGGCGTCGAGGTGGCACGAGCGATGCGCAACATCAAAGCCAACCGCTGCCCCGGCTTCACCACCACATCCTAACCGCCACGTTCCAAATGCCACGTTATAACCGCCACATTCTAACCGCCACATTCTAACCGCCACATCCTAACCGCCACATCCTAACCGCCACATTCCAACCGCCACATTCCAACTGCCACATTCTAACCGCCACATTCCAACTGCCACATTCTAACTGCCACATTCTAACTGCCACATTCTAACCGCCACATTCTAACTGCCACATTCTAACCGCCACATTTCAACCGCCACATTCCAACTGCCACATTCTAACTGCCACATTCTAACTGCCACATTCTAACCGCCACATTCCAACTGCCACATTCTAACCGCCACATTCCAACCGCCACATTCCAACTGCCACATTCTAACTGCCACATTCTAACTGCCACATTCTAACCGCCACATTCTAACTGCCACATTCTAACCGCCACATTCCAACTGCCACATTCTAACCGCCACATTCCAACCGCCACATTCCAACTGCCACATTCTAACTGCCACATTCTAACTGCCACATTCTAACCGCCACATTCTAACTGCCACATTCTAACCGCCACATTTCAACCTCCACATTCTAACCGCCACATTCCAACCGCCACATTACAACTGCCACATTCTAACCACCAAATTCCAACCGCCACATTCAAACCGCCTCATTCTAACCGCCACATTTCAACCTCCACATCCTAACTGCCACATTCCAACCGCCACATTCCAACTGCAACATTCTAACCGCCACATCCTAACCGCCACATTCCAACCGCCACATTCCAACTGCCACATTCTAACCGCCACATTCCAACTGCCACATTCTAACCGCCACATTCTAACTGCCACATTCTAACTGCCACATTCTAACTGCCACATTCTAACCGCCACATTTCAACCTCCACATTCTAACCGCCACATTCCAACCGCAACATTACAACTGCCACATTCTAACCACCAAATTCCAACCGCCACATTCAAACCGCCTCATTCTAACCGCCACATGTCAACCTCCACATCCTAACTGCCACATTACAACCGCCACATTCCAACCGCAACATTCTAACCGCCACATCCTAACCGCCACATCCTAACCGCCACATTCTAACCGCCACATTCTAACCGCCACATCCTAACCGCCACATTCTAACCGCCACATTCTAACCACCACATTCCAACCGCCACATTCTAACCGCCACGTTCCAACCGCCACATTCTCACCGCCACATCCTAATTGTCACATCCTAACCGCCACATTCTAACCGCCACATCCTAACTGCCACGTTCCAACCGCCACATTCTAACTGCCACATTCTAACCGCCACATCCTAACTGCCACGTTCCAACCGCCACATTCTCACCGCCACATCCTAACCGCCACATTCTAACCGCCAGATTCCAACCGCCACATTCTAACCGCCACGTTCCAACCGCCACATTCTCACCGCCACATCCTAATTGCCACATCCTAACCGCCACATCCTAACCGCCACATCCTAACCGCCACATTCTAACCACCACATTCCAACCGCCACATTCTAACCGCCACGTTCCAACCGCCACATTCTCACCGCCACATCCTAATTGCCACATCCTAACCGCCACATTCTAACCGCCACATCCTAACCGCCACATTCTAACCGCCACATCCTAACCGCCACATTCTAACCGCCACATTCTAACCACCACATTCCAACCGCCACATTCTAACCGCCACATCCTAACCGCCACATTCTAACCGCCACATCCTAACCGCCACATTCTAACCGCCACATCCTAACCGCCACATTCTAACCGCCACATTCTAACCGCCACATTCTAACCGCCACATTCTAACCGCCACGTTCCAACCGCCACATTCTCACCGCCACATCCTAATTTCCACATCCTAACCGCCACATTCTAACCGCCACATCCTAACCGCCACATTCTAACCACCACATTCTAACCGACACATTCTAACCGCCACGTTCCAACTGCCACATTCTCACCGCCACATCCTAACCGCCACATCCTAACCGCCACATTCTAACCGCCACATTCTAACTTCCACATCCTAACCGCCACATTCTCACCGCCACATCCTAATTGCCACATCCTAACCGCCACATTATAACCGTCACATTCCAACCGCCACATTCCAACCGCAGCCGCCACCGCTACTGCCGCATCCACCGCACCGCGTGGACACGGCTGAGGAGTTGGAGGAGGTGGAGGAGTTGGAGGAGGTGGAGGAGGTGGAGGAGGTGGAGGAGGTGGAGGAGGTTGTAAATTTACCGGCGAAACGTCATAACCTCAGATTGTAAACGTTCGCGGGATTCGCTCTCCAACACACTACCTGTGTCAGCTGGTGGCGGGGTTTAACGACGTAACATTCACGCGCTCTCACCCGAACAAACAAAAACCCTGACGCGCTTGCGTCCACGGCCGTCTGGAACGCTCCTCTTTCCGCCTTGAGCCACAGGGAGCTTAAGCACTTTTAAATCATCATCATCATCTAGATTGACGAACGCATTGGCTCCGTACGTACACACACACTCACTCATCCACACACTCGGCCACTCACTCGCACATCTGAGCACTTGCCTACTCACCAATGCACCTACTCACGCACTCACTCACCCACCCACCCAACGACTCACCCGCCCACCCTCTCACGCACCCACCTACTCACCCACCCACTCACCCACATACTCACCCACCTACTAACCCGTTCACCCCACCCACTCACCCACCCACTCACCCACCCACTCACCCACCTACTCACCCACCTACCCAACGACTCACCCGCCCACCCTCTCACGCACCCACCTACTCACCCACCCACTCACCCACATACTCACCCACTCACCCACCTACTGACCCGTTCACCCACCCACTCACCCACCCACTCACCCACCTACTCACCCACCCACTCACCCACATACTCACCCGTTCACCCACCCACTCACCCACATATTCACATGTTCACCCACCCACTCACCCACCTACTCACCCACCCATCCACTCACCCACCTATTCAATCACCCACCTATTCACTCACCCACCTATTCACTCACCCACCTATTCATTCACTGGTTTCTTGTTTCCCCCTGCCACCCGCACCTCCGATTAGCGCTGTTGGCTGGTGTACATACACACACACAACACACACTCACACAACACACACAACATACACTCACACAACACATGCACACACGACATACGTACACACACAACACAACAGACGTACACATAACGTACACACAACACACACAACATACTCACACAAACACAACAGACGGACACACAACGTACACACAACGCACACACACAATACACATACACACGCATGACGTACGCACACACGACGTCACAGGCCAACTAACTATGACCACGCGGCAAACGTCACGGCGACGGCGGCGGGCATCTGAGGCTTTGCTTGTGCCCCTCCGGTCAGGGGAGGGAGGGAGGAGGGGAGCAAGGGGGGGATGGGGAGGGATGGGGCGGTGATCGTCGAGGAGTCGTCGAAGTTGAGCAATAAATTAATTATTTAACAGCCCCTTCGTCGTTTTTTTTCGCGTCCACCCTTGCCAGCGGCGGACAAAATGGCGGCGGCGGCGGCCATTTTTTTTGTCACCACATGGAAATCTCGAGGGAGGGGGGAGGGAGTCGCTGTCATCGTCGTCGTTCCACCGCTCACCACGTGCCGCGTGGCACACGAAGCAAAGTTAAAGATTCCTCACCCCCCACCACCACGGTGTAGCCTTCGCTACCAACGCACTCACTCACCCACTCACTCATTCAGTCACTCACTCACCCACCCACTCACCCAGTCACTCACTCACCCACTCACTCACTCAACTACTCACTCACGCACTCACTCACACACCCACACGCACTCACTCACTCAACTACTCACTCACCCACTCACTAACCCACTCACCCACGCACGCACTCACTCACTCACCCAGCCACTAACCCACTCACCCACGCACTCACTCACTCAACTACTCACTCACCCACGCACTAACCCACTCACTCACACCACTCACTCACCCACCCACTCACTAACCCACTCACCCACGCACTCACTCACTCAACTACTCACTCACCCACGCACTCACCCACTCACTCACCCACTCACTCACCCACCCACTCACTAACCCACTCACCCACGCACTCACTCACTCAACTACTCACTCACCCACGCACTCACTCACACACCTACCCACTCACTCACACACCCACCCACTCACTCACACACCCACCCACTCACTCACACACCCACCCACTTACCCAGCTACTCACTCACCCACTCACTAACCCACTCGTTGCGATTCCCCTACCCAACATGGCGACTTCTTACTCACCTACCGTTGCTATTCTCTTACCCAACATGGCGACGTCTAATCATCTACCGTTGCGATTCCCCTACCCAACATGGCGACGTCTTGCTCAGCTACCGTTGCTATTCCCCTACCCAACATGGCGACGTCTTGCTCAGCTACCGTTGCGATTTCCCTACCCAACATGGCGGCGTCCTGCTCATCTACCGTTGAGATTTCCCTACCCAACATGGCGACGTCTTGCTCAGCTACCGTTGTTATTCTCCTACCCAACATGGCGGCGTCTACTCAGCTACCGTTGCGATTTCCCTACCCAACATGGCGGCGTCCTGCTCATCTACTATTGCAATTCCCCTACCCAACATAGCGACACAATACCTACATACACACAAACAAAATAATATATTCGACGTTAATATAAATTAACGTCAGTGTCCTTTTACTTTTTTGGGGCTTTCACCTTCTTTTCTTTTTTCACGAAAACTAAAAATCAGGCGATTTATACATTCACATTCATTCATTTATTCATTAGCCGAAACTAAATTTTAATAATTCATTAATTTCACCCCTACCCAAGATGGCCGCGCGTCGGCTCCACCCCCCCCGCCCTTTCCCGCCTGAAACGTCACTCCCAGCACCCCCCGCGCGCCGCCACTTCCGACTTCCTTTCTTCCATACGAGGAAGCCTCGTGAAAAGTCTTTGGAACGTTGCTCCGCAACGTCGCCGCAACGTCGCTGGAACGTCGCTTCCCAACGTTGCTCCGACGTTCGACGGCGACAACCTTCTCCACAACTTGGCAAGGGAGAGAGAGAGAGAGCGAGAGAGACAAAGGCGGCCGGGTTGGAGGGCTGCTTTTACCGAACACGGTGAGTCCGACTCAAAGGCCCTAATCGCGTGCTTTGCAACGTCTCTGAATTTTTTTTTTTTAAACTACAATTACGATTTGTATTATTATGATCGTTATTATCATTTGCATTTGTTCATCCAGTCGAGTGTATCTCTCTTGTTTCTTTCTCTCTCTCTATGAATGATACTTTTCGCGGTAACCCGGGCTTCCGAATAACTATAAAATGGCTGAGGCAATTAAATGTGTTATTTCTGAGGCAATTAAATGTTATTTATGAGGCAATGAAACATTTTGTTTCTGAGGCACATACATATGTTATTTCTGAGGCAAATGTTGTATTTCTAAGGCAATTAAATATGTAATTTCTGAGGCAATTACATATTTTATTTCTGAGGCAATTCAATGTTATTTCTGAGGCAATTAAATGTTATTTATGAGGCAATGAAACATTTTGTTTCTGAGGCACTTACATATGTTATTTCTGAGGCAAATGTTGTATTTCTAAGGCAATTAAATATGTAATTTCTGAGGCAATTCAATGTTATTTCTGAGGCAATTAAATGTTATTTCTGAGGCAATGAAACATTTTGTTTCTGAGGCACATACATATGTTATTTCTGAGGCAAATGTTGTATTTCTAAGGCAATTAAATATGTAATTTCTGAGGCAATTACATATTTTATTTCCGAGGCAATTCAATGTTATTTCTGAGGCAATTAAATGTTATTTATGAGGCAATGAAACATTTTGTTTCTGAGGCACTTACATATGTTATTTCTGAGGCAAATGTTGTATTTCTAAGGCAATTAAATATGTTATTTCTGAGGCAATTACATATTTTATTTCTGAGGCAATTCAATGTTATTTCTGAGGCAATTAAATGTTATTTATGAGGCAATGAAACATTTTGTTTCTGAGGCACTTACATATGTTATTTCTGAGGCAAATGTTGTATTTCTAAGGCAATTAAATATGTTATTTCTGAGGCAATTACATATTTTATTTCTGAGGCAATTCAATGTTATTTCTGAGGCAATTAAATGTTATTTATGAGGCAATGAAACATTTTGTTTCTGAGGCACTTACATATGTTATTTCTGAGGCAAATGTTGTATTTCTAAGGCAATTAAATATGTTATTTCTGAGGCAATTACATATTTTATTTGAGGCAATTCAATGTTATTTCTGAGGCAATTAAATGTTATTTATGAGGCAATGAAACATTTTGTTTCTGAGGCACATACATATGTTATTTCTGAGGCAAATGTTGTATTTCTAAGGCAATTAAATATGTAATTTCTGAGCCAATTACATATTTTATTTCTGAGGCAATTCAATGTTATTTCTGAGGCAATGAAACATTTTGTTTCTGAGGCACATACATATGTTATTTCTGAGGCAAATGTTGTATTTCTAAGGCAATTAAATATGTTATTTCTGAGGCAATTACATATTTTATTTCTGAGGCAATTAAATATGTAATTTCTGAGGCAATTAAACATGTTATTTCTAAGGCAATTAAATATGTTATTTCTGAGGCACTTACATATGTTATTTCTGAGGCAAATGTTGTATTTCTAAGGCAATTAAATATGTAATTTCTGAGGCAATTACATATTTTATTTCTGAGGCAATTAAATATGTCATTTCTGAGGCAATTAAACATGTTATTTCTGAGGCAATTCAATGTTATTTCTGAGACAAATGTATTTCTGAGGCAATTAAACATGTTATTTCTGAGGCAATTAAACATGTTATTTCTGAGGCAATTAAACATGTTATTTCTGAGGCAAATGTTTTATTTCTAAGGAAATTAAACATGTTATTTATGATGAAATGAGGCAATTAAACATGTTATTTCTGAGGCAATTAAATATTTTATATCTGAGGCAATTAAATATGTTATTTCTGAGGCAAATGTTTTATTTCTAAGGAAATTAAACATGTTATTTTTGATGAAATGAGGCAATTAAACATGTTATATTTGAGGCAACTAAATATTTTATTTCTGGGACACTTTATACATTTTTTTCCCCAGGGGTGTACTTTTAGGGGTCATCCATTTCGTATTTACACAAAAAAATCTGTCAAAACTTGACCCCCACCCCACTCTTCCCCGTACGTTACCCCGGGGGGGAGGGGTCTACGTTACCCCGGGGGGAGGGGGGTCTACGTTACCCCAGGGGAGGGGTCTACGTTACCCCGGGGGGAGGTCTACGTTACCCCGGAGGGGTGGGGTCTATGTTACCCCGGGTGGAGGGTCTACGTTACCCCGGGGGGAGGGGTCTACGTTACCCCGGGGGGAGGGTCTACGTTACCCCGGGGGGGAGGGGTTCTACGTTACCCCGGGGGGAGGGTCTACGTTACCCCGGGGGGGAGGGGTTCTACGTTACCCCGGGGGGAGGGTCTACGTTACCCCGGGGGGGGGAGGGTCTAAGTTACCCCGGGGGGAGGGTCTACGTTACCCCGGGGGGGGGAGGGTTCTACGTTACCCCGGGGGGGGGGAGGGGTCTACGTTACCCCGGGGGGAGGGGTCTACGTTACCCCGGGGGGAGGGTCTACGTTACCCCGGGGGGGAGGGGTTCTACGTTACCCCGGGGGGAGGGTCTACGTTACCCCGGGGGGGGGGAGGGTCTACGTTACCCCGGGGGGAGGGTCTACGTTACCCCGGGGGGGGAGGGTTCTACGTTACCCCGGGGGGGGGGGAGGGGTCTACGTTACCCCGGGGGGAGGGGTCTACGTTACCCCCGGGGGGAGGGTCTACGTTACCCCGGGGGGGAGGGGTTCTACGTTACCCCGGGGGGGAGGGGGTCTACGTTACCCCCGGGGGGTTCTACGTTACCCCGGGGGGGAGGGGTTCTACGTTACCCCGGGGGGAGGGGGTCTACGTTACCCCGGGGGGTTCTACGTTACCCCGGGGGGGAGGGGTCTACGTTACCCCGGGGGGAGGGTCTACGTTACCCCGGGGGGGAGGGGTTCTACGTTACCCCGGGGGGAGGGGGTCTACGTTATCCCGGGGGGTTCTACGTTACCCCGGGGGGGAGGGGTTCTACGTTACCCCGGGGGGAGGGGGGGTCTACGTTACCCCGGGAGAGGGGTCTACGTTACCCCGGGGGGAGGGTCTACGTTACCCCGGGGGGGTTCTACGTTACCCCGGGGGGTGGGGGTCTATGTTAACCTGGGGGGGGTCTACGTTACCCCGGGGGGAGGGTCTACGTTACCCCGGGGGGGGGAGGGGTCTACGTTTACCCCGGGGGGGGGGGGTCTACGTTACCCCGGGGGGGAGGGGTCTACGTTACCCCAGGGGGAGGGGTCTATGTTACCCCGGGGGGGGTTCTATGTTACCCTGGGGGGGGTCTACGTTACCCCGGGGGGGGGGTCTAGGTTACCCCGGGGGGGGGGGTCTAGGTTACCCCGGGGGGGGGGGTCTACGTTACTCCGGGGGGAGGGGTCTACGTTACCCCGGGGTACCGCCATATGCACAAACACACACAAACACACACAAACACACACACAAACATACACACAGACACACACATACTGACACACACATACAGACACACACACAGACACACACGCACACACACAGACACAGACACACAGACACACAGACACATACAGACACACACACAGACACACACACAGACACAGACACACAGACACATACAGACACACACAGACACACACACACAAACACACACAGACACACACAGACACACACAAACACACACAGGCACACACACACACGTGCGCACACACAGACAAACACACAGACACACACACACACAAGCACACACAGACAAACACACACACAAGCACACACATACTGACACACACATACAGACACACATACAGACACACACGCACACACACACACAGACACACAGACACATACAGACACACACACACAGACACACACAAACACACACAGACACACACAAACACACAGGCACACACACACACACGTGCGCACACACAGACACACACAAGCACACACAGACAAGCACACACAGACAAACACACACACAAGCACACACATACAGACACACACACAGACACACACAGACACACACACAAACACACACACACACAGACACACACACACACACACAGACACACACAGACACAAACACACAAACAAACACAGATACACACACACAGACACACACACAAGCACACACAGACAAACACACACAGACAAACACAAGCACACACATACAGACACACACACAGACACACACACAGACACACACACAGACACACACACAGACACACACACAGACGCACACACAGACACACACACAGACACACACAGACACACACACAAACATACACAGACACACACACAGACACACACACAGACACACACAGACACAAACATACACAGACACACACACAGATACACACACACACAGACACACACACACAAACACACACACAGACACAGGCACACACACAGACACAGACACACACACAAACACACACACAAACAAACACAGACACACACACACAGACACACACACACATACAAACACACACACAAGCAGCCGTCACCTGACGACGGTTGCTTTTTTGCGATCGAAACGTCGTGATCTGTTATTTTTCTACCTCCGTGACTTTACCGAAAGAACCAAAGACGAAGGTTAATCATCATCGAAAATGTCCGTGGCTGCTGTCATTTTCTTTTCCCCTCGGGAAATCTCGGAAATCTTTTCATTTGCGTGGTGATGGTGATGATCGTGGTGGTGGGGTTGTGATGATGGTTGGTGGTGGTGGTGGTGATGATGCTGATGATAATTGTGGTGATGGTGATGATGGTGGTGGTGGGGTGGTGATGATGGTGTTGGGGTTGTGATGATGATGGTGGTGGTGATGGTGATGATGATGGTGGGGTTATGATGATGGTTGCTGGTGATGGTGGTGGTGGGGTTGTGATAGTGATTGTGGTGGTGATGATGGTGTTGTGATGGTGGTGGTGATGGTGATGATGGTGGTGGGGTTTTGATGATGGTTGCTGGTGATGGTGGGGTTGTAATGATGATGGCATGATGATGATGATGTTGGTGGTTGTGATGATGATGGTGGTTGTGATGATGATGGTGATGATGATGGTGGTTGCTGGTGCGCTTTGAATAATTTTACCGATCACACAACATCCTGGCAATCGTTCGATTCCCACACAGCAGTAACAGATGGAGATTAATCTTTGGTCCTTTCGGTAAAGTCACGTAGAAAGAAAATAAACTAAATAATAGGAGTGAGTGCAGGAGTGAGTGAGTGAGCGAGTGAGTGTCGAAGTGAGTGAGCGAGTGAGTGAGTTTCGGAGTGAGTGAGTTTCGGAGTGAGTGAGTGTCGGAGTGAGTGAGTGTCGGAGTGAGTGAGCGAGTGTAGGAGTGAGTGAGCGTCGGAGTGAGCGAGTGAATGAGTGTAGGAGTGAGTGAGTGTCGGAGTGAGTGAGTGTCGGAGTGAGTGAGCAAGTGAGCGAGTGAGTGTAGGAGTGAGTGAGTGAGTGTAGGAGTGAGTGAGTGAGTGTAGGAGTGAGTGAGTGAGTGTCGGAGTGTCGGAGTGAGTGAGCAAGTGAGCGAGTGAGTGTAGGAGTGAGTGAGCGAGTGTAGGAGTGAGTGAGTGTCGGAGTGAGTGAGTGTCGGAGTGAGTGAGCGAGTGTAGGAGTGAGTGTCGGAGTGAGCGAGTGAGTGAGTGTAGGAGTGAGTGAGTGTCGGAGTGAGCGAGTGAGTGAGTGTCGGAGTGAGTGAGTGTCGGAGTGAGTGAGCAAGTGAGCGAGTGAGTGTCGGAGTGAGTGAGTAAGTGTAGGAGTGAGTGAGTGAGTGTAGGTGTGAGTGAGTGAGTGTAGGAGTGAGTGAGTGTCGGAGTGAGCGAGTGAGTGAGTGTCGGAGTGAGTGAGTGTCGGAGTGAGTGAGCAAGTGAGTGAGTGAGTGTCGGAGTGAGTGAGTAAGTGTAGGAGTGAGTGAGTGAGTGTAGGTGTGAGTGAGTGAGTGTAGGTGTGAGTGAATGAGTGTAGGAGTGAGTGAATGAGTGTCGGAGTGAGTGAGTGTCGAAGTGAGTGAGCGAGTGAGCCAGTGAGTGAGTGAGTGTCGGAGTGAGTGTCGAAGTAAGTGAGCGAGTGAGTGAGTTTCGGAGTGAGTGAGTGAGCGAGTGAGTGAGTGAGTTTCGGAGTGAGTGAGTTTCGGAGTGAGTGAGTGTCGAAGTGAGTGAGCGAGTGAGTGAGTGAGTGTAGGAGTGAGTGAGTACAGGAGTGAGTGTCGGAGTGAGTGAGCGAGTGAGCGAGTGAGTGAGTGTCGGAGTGAGTGAGTGAGCGAGTGAGTGAGTGTCGGAGTGAGTGAGTTTCGGAGTGAGTGAGTTTCGGAGTGAGTGAGTGTCGAAGTGAGTGAGCGAGTGAGTGTAGGAGTGAGTGTAGGAGTGAGTGTCGGAGTGAGTGAGTGTCGGAGTGAGTGAGCGAGCGAGTGAGCGAGTGAGTCCCAAACGCCTCTCACTTTGAGAGGCGTTTGGGACGAATTCAACGCTCGTCTCGATGTTGTCCGTACAGCGGGTGGAGGGCACGTAGAGCATTTGTAGTAAGACCGAATTAGGTGCACACACACGCAACTTGGAGGCAACACTATTTATTAAACGGTAAATAATATAACACTCTACATGAGGTGGTGACCACCTTCCTCAACTCACTAACACTCTGGAACACGACACAGACTGGACCAGGCAGGCAACGGCCTGCCTGGCCCAGGACGACGACTCGGGACTTGACGACCGAAGATGTCTTCCCCTTGGAGTACAGTACAACAGCAGCCTCGCTCTGCGTTCACACCACGCTTATATTTGGTTTGGCTTGGCTGGCTCTCTTCAGGCCACGCCTCCCTTCCCCGGACACGCCTCACTTCCCCCACCTCTGGGAGGATCCGGATCCCTCCACCACGTGACCCCCCAGGCACCCCCTTGGGGCCCCCAGCCTTCGTACGGGCCGACACAGTAGTGACCTTTCTCTGTCACTACACATTTATAGAATGTTTAGCAAAACTCGATACCTCATTAAACACTTTTCGTGTACTTGTAACGTCTTGACATCGTGAAATATGCTGCTTTGAAATTGGGTCCATCTTTTTCAAACACAAATGAGGTTCCAATGGTGTAAATGCTTCACTCCGAGCTCTCACACTCTGATGGTGCATTGTCTTTGAGTTGTGCGCCTTTTGGCGTCATCTGGTCCAACACCATGTGAGACTAGGCTCTAAGGAAACCTTCTCGGGTGTGGACCAATCAACTTCAAGGACCATGTGAGACTAGGCTCTAAGGAAAGCTGTCTCGGGTGTGGACCAATCAACTTCAAGGACAGTGCATATCATTATCAGAGTTGTGTTTTTTGTTTGCATTATGACTGCAGGTATTGTGGTCTATGCAAACATGACTCCTTGTAAAAAAGGTGTCAGTTTTGTTGCCAGATAGAAGGGTAAAAAAAACAATGATCATATTTTGCTACTGGCAAAGGAGAGGTTCCAATGGTGTAAATGCTTCACCCAGAGCTCTCACACTCTGATGGTGCATTGTCTTTGAGTTGTGCGCCTTTTGGCGTCATCTGGTCCAACACCATGTGAGACTGGGCTCTAAGGAAAGCTGTCTCGGGTGTGGACCAATCAACTTCAAGGACAGTGCACATACATTATCAGAGTTGTGTTTTTTGTTTGCATTATGACTGCAGGTATTGTGGTCTATGCAAACATGACTCCTTGTAAAAAAAAGGTGTCAGTTTTGTTGCCAGATAGAAGGGTAAAAAAAACAATGATCACCCTGTGTTTATTTACGTGATCCAACTTCAAACAACAAAAAGAAAACCCCCACCTCGATTATGGACACAGACTTTCAGTGTCTGCAGTGTCTAGGACGTGTAGATGTCAACCCGTGTACGGCTGAACCTGTATTCCCTGTCCAGGGAAATGAAGGACGGACACCGATGAGGAAGTCGTCAGCGTTTGTTATTGCAAGCGGCCAAATGTGGTCCGTGTGGAACGCTTACAGATATGCAAAGATCCCCCGTGTAGCCTCTAACAGACTGTAGGGGCAAGTGCTGTTAGTAGCGAGTAGTAGCAGCAGCAGCAGCGTCTATGAAGGCTACCGGCACTGTGGCTACACACACAGAGGGGGTGGGTGGCCGGCACCACCACGCCCGGCCGCCTTTGTCTCCCCCAGTGTCACACACAGACACACTCACACCTACTCACCTACTCACCCACTCACTCACTCAAACACTCACCCAGTGACTCACACTCAGCCTCTCACTCAGCCACTCGCTCACTCACACGCTCACCCACCCACTCACAAATGCAAAGAATCCCCCGTGTAGCCTCTAACAGACTGTAGGGGCAAGTGCTGTTAGTAGCGAGTAGTAGCAGCAGCAGCAGCGTCTATGAAGGCTACCGGCACTGTGGCTACACACACAGAGGGGGTGGGTGGCCGGCACCACCACGCCCGGCCGCCTTTGTCTCCCCCAGTGTCACACACAGACACACTCACACCTACTCACCTACTCACCCACTCACTCACTCAAACACTCACCCAGTGACTCACACTCAGCCTCTCACTCAGCCACTCGCTCACTCACACGCTCACCCACCCACTCACAAATGCAACGAATCCCCCGTGTAGCCTCTAACAGACTGTAGGGGCAAGTGCTGTTAGTAGCAGCAGCAGCAGCGTCTATGAAGGCTACCGGCACTGTGGCTACACACAGAGGGGGTGGGTGGCCAGCACCACCACGCCCGGCCGCCTTTGTCTCCCCCAGTGTCTCACACAGACACACTCACACCTACTCACCTACTCACCCCTACTCACCCACTCACTCACTCAAACACTCACCCAGTGACTCACACTCACTCAGCCTCTCACTCAGCCTCTCACTCAGCCACTCGCTCACTCACACGCTCACCCACCCACTCACAAATGCAAAGAATCCCCCGTGTAGCCTCTAACAGACTGTAGGGGCAAGTGCTGTTAGTAGCGAGTAGTAGCAGCAGCGCCTATGATGGCTACCGGCACTGTGGCTACACACAGAGGGGGTGGGTGGCCAGCACCACCACGCCCGGCCGCCTTTGTCTCCCCAGTGTCACACACAGACACACTCACACCTACTCACTCACTCATTCACTCAGCCACTTACTCAGCCACTCACTCACTCACACAGACACACTCACACCCACCCACCTACTCACCCACCCACTCACTCAAACACTCACTCAGCGACTCACACTCACTCAGCTACTCACTCAGCCACTCGCTCACTCACTCACACAGACACACTCACACCCACCCACCTACTCACCCACCCACTCACTCAAACACTCACTCAGCGACTCACTCTCACACTCACTCAGCTACTCACTCAGCCACTCGCTCACTCACACGCTCACCCACCCGCTCACCCACCCACTCACGCACTCACCTCAGCTACTCTCCCACTCACAAATGCAAAGATCCCCCGTGTAGCCTCTAACAGGCTGTAGGGGCAAGTGCTGTTCGTAGCGAGTAGCAGCAGCAGCGTCTATGAAGGCCCCCGGCGCTGTGGCGTGCAGCGAATTCAATGCGAGGAACAAGGCAAACATCGTCTTTTGTGTGTCCATTAGTGTTGTGTTTCTGCCTTGTGATGATGGGACTTGGTACGATGAATGGGGGTGACCAGTACGGGGCCTGCATTGGTCTGTCATAAGGTAGGGCGCTGATAAGGGTGTTGACAGGCATGTAGTAGTGTAGCATATAGTGTAGTGTATGGTAGTGTAGTGTATGGTAGTGTAGTGTATAGTAGTGTAGTGTATGGTCTTGTATAGTGGAGTGTATAGCGTAGTGTGCAGTAGTGTATAGCGTTAGTGTATAGTAGCGTATAGTGTCATGTATAGTAGTGTATATTAGTATATAGTATAGTGTATAGAGTATATAGTAGTGTATAGTAGTGCATAGCGTAGTGTATAGTAGTGTATAGTAGTGTATAGCGTAGTGTATAGCGTAGTGTATAGCGTAGTGTATAGTAGTGTATAGTAGTGTATAGCGTAGTGTATAGTGTAGTGTGTAGTGTAGTGTATAGTGTAGTGTAGTGTGTAGTGTATAGTGTAGTGTATGGTGTAGTGTTGTGTATAGCGTATATAGTAGTGTATAGCGTAGTGTATAGCGTAGTGTATAGCGTAGTGTATAGCGTAGTGTATAGTAGTGTATAGCGTAGTGTATAGCGTAGTGTATAGCGTAGTGTGTAGTGTAGTGTGTAGTGTAGTGTATGGTGTAGTGTTGTGTATAGTGTATAGCGTAGTGTATAGCGTAGTGTATAGCGTAGTGTATAGCGTAGTGTATAGTAGTGTATAGTAGTGTATAGCGTAGTGTATAGCGTAGTGTATCGTGTATAGCGTAGTGTACAGAATGAAATAAGGGGCACGGGGGTGACCAATAAGATCTGAATTGGTCTGTCATCAGGTAGGGCACCGATTAAGGAGTTGAGTGCGGAGCCGAAGCTAAGTGAGCGAAGGCGACTGTCCAAACGTGTGTCAAAAGCAAAACAAAAGAGCCAAACGAGACGAGAGGATAGGAGGCGCTGGCTGAGTGAGCGTTGTTTCGTGTTGGTGGGGTCCACGTTAAGACGGGACGACACACGGGGGACGACAGCCCGTGCCTCGTGCGAGGGGCCTAACGTGCCTTCCCCTCCCACCGTACACTGCGTCTGTCTGTGTGTATCTGTGTGGGGGGGGGGGGGGCCTCAAGGTGCACATAGCCTGGCACAAGCATCGTGGTGATGTCACCGCCACTTAGTGGCAAATGGCGGTTGTTGTGTGGGGGGGAGCGGTGGGTGTAGTGGTTAGCACTATGCTGCGCTACGAACCCGGCGACCCGGGTTCGATTCCCGCTCACGGCCAACATCAGTGACGATTATCTGAACCGGTCCTGGGCCTCCCCTAGGTCGACTCGGCCTCAAATGAGTACCTGGTGCGGTGTGTAAACATCGCCACTGGGGAGACAAAGGCGGTCAGGCGTGGTGCTGGCCACCCACCCCCTCGTGTGCCGTTCCGGCCTTCATAGGTGCTTGCTAACAGCACTTGCCCCTACAGTCTGTTAAGGCTATATGGGGGATCTTTGTCTTTGTGTGTGTGTGTGTGTGAGAGAGTGGGGAGCGGTGGTGTAGTGGGTAGCGCTATGCTGCGCTACGAACCCGGCCCACCCGAGTTCGATTCCCGCTCACGGCCAACACACGCAGTGACGATTATCTGAACCGGTCCTGGGCCTCCCCTAGGTCGACTCGGCCTCAAATGAGTACCTGGTGCAGTGTGTAAACATCGCCACTGGGGAGACAAAGGCGGTCGGGCGTGGTGCTGGCCACCCACCCCCTCGTGTGCCGTGCCGGCCTTCATAGGTGCTCGCTAACAGCACTTGCCCCTACAGTCTGTTAAGGCTACACGGGGGGAGCTTTGTCTTGGGGGGGGGGGGGGTAGCGGTAACGCGAGGGACTGTGTGTTGTCTGGGTTTCTGCCGTCGTTTTGTGCGTCTGCGGCCGTCTGGAACGCTCTTCCCGTCCGATATTAGGAAGCCACTGGGGCTGCGTGCTTTTAGTTCCTCATCGAGATTGACAAACTCGTTTTGTTTACAGAACCGGTGGTTGTTGTGGTTCAGTTTGTTGTCCTTCGATGAGCATGGTTCTGGCCACGTGCGGTGCGAAAGCAGTTGAACGTTAATTCTAGATTTGAAGCTTTCGTGACTGCAAGGATTCATATTCTTAGGTTTTTTCGGTAAAGTCGCGTAGGTAAAAAATTAAAATTAATAAAAGTAGAATTACAAATAAAATAAAAATCACGACGTTTCGGAGGCAACACAAGCCTCCGTCTTCAGGTGGAACCGTCACAGCACGATTGCTGTATCAAGTAAAGAGAAATTCCAAGGAAACAGTCCTTGTATATATACTGGTTGAGGGTGGGAGGAGCCAAGGTAGGCACCTGGATATTATTATTGTGAGGTTCGGTGCGGCTGAAGCACGCTGTTAGGAATGAGCCTTTGCTGTGTAGACTGGTTGAACTCGGAGGTTCCAAGAGTTGTTAAAGTGCGGCTGCTGTAAAGTTGCGTGCAAATGGGACTGAGCCTTTTGTTATGTAGAGGTGGTGCGGCTGAAGCACGCTGCCAGGAATGAGCCTTTGCTGTGTAGACTGGTTGAACTCGGAGGTTCCAAGAGTTGTTAAGGTGCGGCTGCTGTAAAGTTGCGTGCAAATGGGACTGAGCCTTTTGTTATGTAGAGGTGGTGCGGCTGAAGCACGCTGCTAGGAATGAGCCGTTGTTGTGTAGACTCGTTGAACTCGGAGGTTCCAAGAGTTGTTAAGATGCGGCTGCTGTAAAGTTGCGTGCAAATGGGACTGAGCCTTTTGTTATGTAGAGGTGGTGCGGCTGAAGCACGCTGCTAGGAATGAGCCTTTGTTGTGTAGACTGGTTGAACTCGGAGGTTCCAAGAGTTGTTAAAGTGCGGCTGCTGTAAAGTTGCGTGCAAATGGGACTGAGCCTTTTGTTATGTAGAGGTGGTGCGGCTGAAGCACGCTGCCAGGAATGAGCCTTTGTTGTGTAGACTCGTTTAACTCGGAGGTTCCAAGAGTTGTTAAGGTGCGTCTGATGTAAAGGTGCGTTCACGGCCTGCGCCGCCCCAAGCTTGCCTTTTGGTGTCGACAAATCGGCGGGAATCCACGTGTACCTGTGCAAATTAGCGGCGACGTGTTTTTCTTTAATTACCGCAGTGACTTGCAAGACCCCCCCCCCCCCCCCCACACACCTTTCTCTCTTCTGCGCTCTCCCGTCGTTCGCTTTGTACTGCTTCTTCTTCTTGTTGTTGAATTGCTGACTCCGCCCCCCCCCTCCCCAGCTTCGTAGTTCATCGTATTAATCTTTTCCTCCTCCTCCTGTCTAAACACGGATTCTGGTTCTGCGTAGCGGTCAGGGCTCCGCCACGCAACGAACCCGACAAGAGACGCCCCCCCCCGAGTTCGATTCCCGCTCGCGGCCACCGCCGTTGCCACGATAATCATCTGAACCCGTTCCTGGGCCTTCCCATTGGTCGACTCGGGCCACAAATGATCACCGGGTTGCAGTGAAACATCGCCAACTTGGTGCAGACAAAGGCGGCAACTCTCGCACTTGGCTGTTGCGGTGTCGGCCATCGTGGGCCCCTATCTCGAGCGGCACTTTACCCCCGAATCTGGTGCTACTTGACGGCAAGTCCCTCGTTTAAAACGCGGCAGCCGCATTTCGCGAAGTAATGCTTGGGCGACGATGAGATGGGCGGGCACGCCGCCGCGTTCCACGTATCACTCCGCACTCCGGAGCACGCGGGGCTCGTGAAAGTAGTCCGTCGACGGACCCGCTCAGCGGACTCGCGCTCTTGACGCCGCACAGTCCGCGTGACGGTGAAAGCACCGCCCCACGCGTTGAGCGGGGGCGGGGGGGCGGGGGGGTGGGTTTGTGTGTGGCGTTCAAATGGTTGATAGCCCCGCATCGCATTGGTCGCTCACCCCTTCACTCGCTCATTCCTGCACTGACTCGCTCACTCAGTCACTCCTGCACTCACTCATACACTCACTCCTGCACTCACTCCAGCACTCGCTCGCTAACTCATCCACTGACTCGCTCACTCGCTCACTCCTGCACTCACTCACTTCTGCACTCGTTCACTCCTCTACTGACTCGCTCACTCCTGCACTCACTCCAGCACTCGCTCGCTCACTCCTCCGCTCACTCGCTCACTCACTCACTCCTGCACTCACTCCTACACTGACTCGCTCACTTTCTCACTCCTTTACTCACTCATGCACTCGCTCGCTCACTCCACTGACTCGCTCACTCGCTCACTCCACTGACTCACTCACTCCTGCACTCACTCCAGCACTCGCTCGCTCACTCCACTGACTCGCTCACTCGCTCACTCCACTGACTCGCTCACTCCTGCACTCACTCACTCCTGCACTCACTCCAGCACTCGCTCGCTCACTCCGCTGACTCGCTCACTCCACTGACTCGCTCACACCTGCACTCACTCCAGCACTCGCTCGCTCACTCCTGCACTCACTCCAGCACTCGCTCGCTCACTCCACTGACTCGCTCACTCCACTGACTCGCTCACTCCTGCACTCACTCCAGCACTCGCTCGCTCACTCCTGCACTCACTCCAGCACTCGCTCGCTCACTCCACTGACTCGCTCACTCGCTCACTCCTGCACTCACTCACTCCTGCACTCACTCCAGCACTCGCTCGCTCACTCCACTGACTCGCTCACTCGCTCACTCCTGCACTCACTCACTCCTGCACTCACTCACTCCTGCACTCACTCCAGCTCTCGCTCGCTCACTCCACTGACTCGCTCACTCGCTCACTCCACTGACTCGCTCACTCCTGCACTCACTCACTCCTGCACTCACTCCAGCACTCGCTCGCTCACTCCACTGACTCGCTCACTCGCTCACTCCACTGACTCGCTCACTCCTGCACTCACTCACTCCTGCACTCACTCCAGCACTCGCTCGCTCACTCCACTGACTCGCTCACTCGCTCACTCCACTGACTCGCTCACTCCTGCACTCACTCACTCCTGCACTCACTCCAGCACTCGCTCGCTCACTCCACTGACTCGCTCACTCGCTCACTCCACTGACTCGCTCACTCCTGCACTCACTCACTCCTGCACTCACTCCAGCACTCGCTCGCTCACTCCACTGACTCGCTCACTCGCTCACTCCACTGACTCGCTCACTCCTGCACTCACTCCAGCACTCGCTCGCTCACTCCACTGACTCGCTCACTCGCTCACTCCTGCACTCACTCACTCCTGCACTCACTCCAGCACTCGCTCGCTCACTCCACTGACTCGCTCACTCGCTCACTCCTGCACTCACTCACTCCTGCACTCACTCACTTCTGCACTCACTCCAGCACTCGCTCGCTCACTCCACTGACTCGCTCACTCGCTCACTCCACTGACTCGCTCACTCCTGCACTCACTCACTCCTGCACTCACTCCAGCACTCGCTCGCTCACTCCACTGACTCGCTCACTCGCTCACTCCACTGACTCGCTCACTCCTGCACTCACTCACTCCTGCACTCACTCCAGCACTCGCTCGCTCACTCCACTGACTCGCTCACTCGCTCACTCCACTGACTCGCTCACTCCTGCACTCACTCACTCCTGCACTCACTCCAGCACTCGCTCGCTCACTCCACTGACTCGCTCACTCGCTCACTCCACTGACTCGCTCACTCCTGCACTCACTCACTCCTGCACTCACTCCAGCACTCGCTCGCTCACTCCACTGACTCGCTCACTCGCTCACTCCACTGACTCGCTCACTCCTGCACTCACTCCAGCACTCGCTCGCTCACTCCACTGACTCGCTCACACTCGCTCACTCCACTGACTCACTCACTCCTGCACTCACTCCAGCACTCGCTCGCTCACTCCACTGACTCGCTCACTTCGCTCACTCCACTGACTCGCTCACTCCTGCACTCACTCACTCCTGCACTCACTCCAGCACTCGCTCGCTCACTCCGCTGACTCGCTCACTTTCTCACTCCTGCACTCACTCCAACACTCGCTCGCTCATTCCTCCACTGACTCGCTCACTCCTGCACTCGTTCACTCCTCCACTGACTCGCTCACACCTGCACTCACTCCAGCACTCGCTCGCTCACTCCTGCACTCGCTCACTCCTGCACTAGCTCACTCCTGCAATCACTCGCTCCACCACGAGCGGGGATGTCTCCGAGACGCTGTCAAGGCTGCGAAGGTGGACTACCGGTTCCGAGTCACAGTCAAGCCGAGGCATCCGATGCCGACGCTCGAGTCCGTAAACTCCTGGGCGGAATTCTTGAGGATCTGGCCAAACCCCCCACCATCCCACCACCCACCCACCCACCCCTGTGCAGGCCAGGTGACCTCACCCGCTTGACCCCTGGAGTTTGTTGGGCAGGGAAGTGCGACAGCCAGCCCCCAACAACGTCCCTTCAGCAGCAGCAGCAGCCGCCGCTGCCCCCCCCCCTCTCTTAACTGAGACACCCCCCCCCCCCAACGTCTTCCCCCCCCCCACCCATAACCGCGACCAACGGGGCCTAAATATGAAGGGGTAGTGGCCTAGAGGGGAGGGGCGGGGCTTAAAGAGGAAGGGGTGTGGCTTAAAGAGGAAAGGGAGGGGCCTAAACAGGAAGAAGAGGGGCCTAAAGAGGAAGGGGTGTGGTCTAAAGATGAGGGGTGTGGCCTAAAGAGGAAGGGGTGTGGCCTGAAGAGAAAGGGGCGTGGCCTAAAGAGGAAGGGATGTGGCCTGAAGAGGAAGGGGCGGGGCCTAAAGAGGAAGGGTCGGGGCCTAAAGAGGAAGGGGCGGGGCCTACAGAGGAAGGGCTGGGCCTAAACAGGAAGGGGCGGGGCCTAAACAGGAAGGGGAGGGGCCTAAAGAGGAATGGGTGGAGACTAGCGACGAAGGGGTATGGCTTAAACAGGAAGGGGAGGGGCTTGAAGAGGAAGGGGCTGGGGGTCCTCCTTGCTGCGTCTGTGACACATCAAACCTGCCTCTCTCAAACCTGCCTGTTGTCTGTTTGCAGTGTGGGGGACAGACCGAGTGGGGAGAGAGCGAGCAACAGAGACTCCTCCTTGAGCAAACAAAAAAACAGCTCCCCCCTCCTACCAACGCCCCCCCCCCCCCCGCCCGCCATCACACCCCCCTCGCCCCCCTTCTTCACTCAAGATCGTTAAACCCTGACCCCTTTAACACATCGGAAGAGGAGGAGACAACAGCGGGCAAAATCGTCGTGGGATTACCCAGAAGAGTTGCGGAGAGCCCAGTGGGCTCTCCCCACCTCCCTCCCACTGCCACCGCACCGCCCATCTGCGGAGGCCTCTGGTGCGTTGGAGAGGTAGGGGAGAGGGGAGGCGGGGGGGGGGACTTCACCGGCGACCGTCCTCCGGAGAAGTGACCGTTTCCGGGATCGGCTTCATTGAAGATTTCCCTCCATCTTGGATGTAATTCTTTTTTAGTCCGATTTTGAATTGGAACG
Source organism: Lampetra planeri (assembly GCF_965212315.1). NCBI lineage: Eukaryota > Metazoa > Chordata > Hyperoartia > Petromyzontiformes > Petromyzontidae > Lampetra > Lampetra planeri. The sequence goes on along the minus strand of NW_027615176.1, from coordinate 38,864 downwards.
AACACAAAGAAAACTCCCCCAAGCGCCACCCCCCCCCCCCCCACACCCATCGACGCCTGGTGCCGTCGTTTGCGGGAAACTCCCTCCTTGGATTTTTTACCGGTTACCCCCCACTACCACCACCACCACCCCCACCACTACCTCACCTTTGCGGGAGATATCTCCATCGCTCGGAAACCCGGTCACCCCGGGAGCAGGAGGGGGGGAACTTGAGTCCGAGCCCCGACTGGACTCCCCCACCGATCTTCCTCGACGGCATTCCCCTTTTGGCAGCGGCGGAGGAAGGCGGAAGGGAGGCCGGGCAGGACGACAGAGCGGTAACCGCATCCAATAAAACCAAACCTTGTCCGCCTCGGTTCCCAATCCTTTACGGACAGTCCTATAATACCGCCACCCGACCCTCTCGAACCTCAACGCAGCGAGCGGCTCAACTCCGGTCGGCGCAACTCCATCCCTCGCCGGTTTGCCTCCCCACCCCCCTCCGGTAGCGGCGGTGTTGGTGGGCCAATGCACCGCTACGGGGAGGAGCAGTTCCCCCGGGGCGGCGGTGGGGGGTCATCCCCCACTGCCGGCGGCCCGCTGGACTCTCGTTTCGCGTTGCTGCAGCAACAGCAGCAACAGCAGCAGCAGGCGACATTCCACTACGCGGCCCCCGGCGCGGCCGTACAGGGATGCCGTGACGGCCGCCCCGTTGAAGCCGCTGCCGCCCCCCCCTCTCCTCTGCGACGACCGCCCCTCGCGGCCGCGAACACGTCCAACGCCTCCGAGGTGCTCACGGCATTCGGGCTCTCACCCGACGACCTCACGGAGCTGAGCCGCTACCCGTCCGAGCAGCTGACGCCCGAGAACCTGCCTCGCCTGCTCGGGGAGGTCTACGTGCGCAGGCGGCAGCAGCAGCAGCAGCAGCAGCGCGCCACCGCCGCCGCCACCGCTACTACCGCTGGGCGCTCTGCGCCAGTCGCGCGGAAGGAAGGGGGGGGCGCCGTCGCTCCGGCCGCTTGCAACGTTCACGGCGGCCGAGGTGCTGCGGCGGACGCAGGCGGGCGATGTCCAGAAGGGGGGACAGTTGGCGTTGCACGTGGTGGATTACGGGCACGGGCGCGGCGGCGCCGCCGCCGCCGCCAGCCCGGGGATACGGGCGACGCCCCCGTTGCGTCATTTGCCACCCCAGCCGTCCGTGCGGCCGCCCCAATGCCCGCAGCCCCATCCGCCGTATTCCGGCGACGGTGGCAACGACGGCGGTGGCTACAGGGAGACGCGCGAGGCCGAGTGGCTTCGGGAGCAGCAGCAGCAGCAGCAGCAGCAGCCGGCGCAGCAGCAGCAGCAGCAGCGGCGGCCGCAGCTGCAGCGGCGGGCGCTGCCGCCGCCGCCGTACCCTGTCCGCCTGGACGGCGGAGACGCGTTGTCGGGCTGGCGAGGGCCTGCGCGGGACGGCTACGTCGGGGCCTACACGGAGAGAGCCGAGTTCAAGCATCCGCCGTCGCCGCCGCCGCCGCAGCAGTTCCAGCGGCAGCAGCAGCAGCAGCGTTCGAGCAGTGGCGTGGCAAGCAAGAGCCAGCAGCAGCGCCAGCAGCAGCAGCAGCAGCAGCAGGCGTCGAGCGTGGAGAAGAGGCCGGATCTTGGCGGCGGCGGCGCAACCAGGAGCGGCCAAGGCGGCGGCAGAAGCAGCGAGGGCGGGCGGCGGCAGCAGCAGCAGAAGCGTCGGAAGCGGCAGCGGCAGAAGCGGCGAGAGCGGCACTGCCAAGAGCGGCGGCAGGATCGGCGAGGGTAGCGGCAGAGGCGGGCAGCAGCGGTAGAAGCGGCGACGGAGGCGGCAGCAGCGGCAGAAGCGGCGGCGGCAGTAAAAGCGGCGAGGTTAGCGGCAAAAGCGGCGAGGGTCGCGGCAAAAGCGGCGAGGTTAGCGGCAGAAGCGGCGAGGGTCGCGGCAGAAGCGGCGAGGGGTGGCGGTAAAAGCGGCGAGGGTGGCGGTAAAAGCGGCGAGGGTGGCGGCAGAAGCGGCGAGGTTGGCGGCAGAAGCGGCGAGGTTAGCGGCAAAAGCGGCGAGGGTCGCGGCAGAAGCGGCGAGGTTAGCGGCAAAAGCGGCGAGGGTCGCGGCAGAAGCGGCGAGGGTGGCGGCAGAAGCGGCGAGGGCGGCGGCAGAAGCGGCGAGGGCAGCGGCAAAAGTGGCGAGGGCAGCGGCAAAAGCGGCGAGGGTCGCGGCAAAAGCAGCGATCGTAGCGGCAAAAGCTGCGAGGGCAGCGGCAGAAGCGGCGAGGGTCGCGGCAAAAGCAGCGATCGTAGCGGCAAAAGCGGCGAGGGTCGCGGCAGAAGCGGCGATCGTAGCGGCAAAAGCTGCGAGGGAAGCGGCAAAAGCGGCGAGGGTCGCGGCAAAAGCTGCGAGCGTAGCGGCAAAAGCGGCGAGGGTCGCGGCAAAAGCGGCGAGGGTCGCGGCAGAAGCGGCGATCGTAGCGGCAAAAGCGGCGAGGGTCGCGGCAAAAGCTGCGAGCGTAGCGGCAAAAGTGGCGAGGGCGGCGGCAGGAGCCGCGAGGGTAGCGGCAAAAGCGGCGGCGGCAAGAACGGCGAGAGCAGCCGAAGCGGCGAGGGAGGCAGCGGCAGCAGAGGCAAAAGCGGCGAGGGCAGCAGCGGCGGCGGCGGCAAGAGCGCCCAGGGCAGTCGAAGCGGGGGCAGCGGCAAGAACGGCGATGGCAGCAGAACCATCGGCGGCAACAAGAGCAGCAGCGAAGCGATCAAGAGAGGCGGCGGCGGCGGCGGCGGCGCCAGAAGCAGCAGCAAGGGCGTCAACGTGAGCGGCACGCCGACGCTGCTGCTGCCTGCCCACTTGGCGAGCCGCCTTGCGCAGGAGCCGCCCCACAGCTTCCTGCGGCGCGACAGGGCCCTCGAGAAGGAGCTGGAGAACTTCTACGGACGCTACATTTCCAAAGATCCCCTCCACTGCCACCTGTGCTTCATGCGCTGCACCGGACTTAAGGTGAGCGGGACGGGTGGCGGGTGGCGGGGGAAGGGTGGGGGGAGGGGTATGGGCTAGGGGTGGTGGCGGTGGCGGCGGGTGGCGGTAGTAGTACAAGGGTCCGTACCGGACCCAAGGTGGAACGCGACGGACGTACGGACGCGCCGCGCCTCACCGCACTGCACACGGCGCGTGGGGGCACGGTCACTGGACCGATGGCAAAGACAAAGATGACCCCCCACCGACCTGCCCCCCCCCCCCCCCCCACCGAACCCCCCCCAAGGCCGGCAAAGGCGCGAGGGGAGAGGGTTGGGGGCGGTGTGGCTGGCAATCGCCGGGCTCTGAGGCCAAGTCAACCCTAGGAAGGGAGGAGGTCAAGGCGGTTTTGTCGCGGGGGACGCCGGGAGGGGTACGGTGGTGGTGGTGGTGGTTGTGGTGGTGGGGGGGGGGGAGTCCGGGCCGGTGCCGGTAGATTAACGGCAGCACCGGGGAAGAGCCGGTCACGGTCACCGTGGCAACTGACACCACCCGTCCACCGCTCCCTCGTGGTGCGACCTCTAATCGACTCCCGCGACGACCCCCGCGACGACCTGATTTCTTTGCCCTGTTGCTCGCCACTGATGTGAACCGTGCGATGGGCTCACTGGGTGGTGAGTGTGACTCTCCCACCCTCTCTTCCCTCCCTCTCCTCCCTCCCTCTCCTCCCTCCCCTCCCTCCCTCTCCTCCCTCCCTCTTCTCCCTCCCCTCCCTCCCTCTCATCTCCTCCCTCTCCTCCCTCACAGGCGTGGGAGAGCCACGTGAATGGACGCAGGCATAAGCTGCGCTGTGAGCTCTTTAAGGAGCGGTGAGCTCACTCGCCCAACCACTCACCCAACCACTAACCCAACCACTCACCACCCAACCACTCACCAACTCA